>NW_026729673.1:0-46172 GCF_030272615.1 Cryptomeria japonica | reverse complement strand
AATTGTAGCTTCCATGTTCTAGTAGTTATAAATATAGGATGAAATTTACAAAATGAGATTCCTCTAAAGAATGAGGTTCACAATTTTTAAAATGTCCCTTTCCATACTATTATCTTAGTAGAGAAATTGGACTAACTATACTTCTATTACTAGTATTAATTTAGAATTGCCCCTTTTCTAAGGGAAAAATAAATAAATGCATAGAGTTCATTTAGTGTCTTGTTTAGCAATTAGTAAATGTTTCAAATAAGGGCCTTAATTTTTTAGTGAATAGAAAATATTATAGAGCAACTAAATCATTGTATTTCTACAAAAAGTATAGCATTATCTTATTCACCTAGTCATGTTGTTATTGAACTTCTAAAAAAATTTATTTTGTCATAGTAAACAATGTGTGATTTGAGTCTAATAACATAAAATTTATAATACACATATTACACATCCAAATCACATTTTCCATTACTATTAAAATTTTCCTTGTTTTAGGAGTGATATTTTTATTAATATTAATTCTCACTTAATTTTGGAGCACATTCATTTTGAAATTGTAATTTTGTAGGATTTTTCAATTAGAATTCATACATATATAATTGGACTTTCAAGAGGTGTGTTGTGGTCTTTCGATGGAGACTAATATATAGACAAACCTCAAAATCATGCAATGAAAACAAGACTATTGAATATGACATCAATATTGTGTTGTAATGTTTGTATTCTCCTTTCTCTCATTTTTATCATGGCCTCCATTTTAATCTAGGCATATGAATCCTTGAATTTGACTATACAAAGAATATAGGTAGCACATATGTGAGGAGTAAAAACTATTTTTCTATGTTTACACAAATAAGAAATTAAACTTTTGATAGCTATAGTTTAGTCATAGCTATGAAAACATTTATCTATTTGGTCATCTAGCTTGGGAATATTATTTTATTATAAATAATTTTTAAATATTTGTTCCCTTATTTTAATCTCATTGGTAATCATGTGATCACAACATGTATCTATAAGAAAAAATATATTTTGGAGAGATTTTATATAAATAGATTGGGCCACATTTACATCATTTCATACGCTACCTACAAATATTATACATAAACTAAATCAGCCTATATTACTTAATATATAAGATTTTTTTCGTTCTTGAATTATGTAAGGAAATAAAAATTCATTTCTAACCATCAATTTCCTCTCTTATCTAAGGCTTCTAATTTTATTCCAAGAAGTCATATGCATATGTCATTTAATTTTTTCTACCCCACACAATAACTTAATTATCCAAAAGAAATTATGGGTTAAGAAAACCTTTTAGTGGCATGTGAATATTACTTCCTAGAAAGAAATTAGAATCACTTGAACAAATGTACAATATAAGGTATATATTCATTCATAGCTAAGAGTGAGGCCATATATAAGTTTCATCTTTATGACGTTTTTTTTTCTAAATGTTTGATCTATGTTTGTTTTTAGACCTTCCTAATGGTAGACTAATGTGTGACTTTGATATACATTGCCCCCCCCCTCAACAGCATCTAATGCCATTGTTGGTCATTTCGTGGAATTGATTAATGTGTTGCATTGATGTTTTGTCATTGATGTCAACACTAGCTATTTGGATGCTTTACTGGCACCCTTCTGGTCCCGATAGGTTAAGTGGTTTCTGGTTAACTTGGATCTGGTATGATCCAGTAGGCTCCAGTACAATCTAGTGATGGAATTGGCTTGTGCATGATACTTATACTCATATTTGGTCAGTTGGTTTTGGTCTGGTGATTGGATGCTATCATGCTTGCTTAAGAGATTGGTTTCTGGTTCTGGTGAGGGTTTCATCGACAAAGCTTTTGGTGGAGATCTTTGATGAATTGCATAAGTGGTTTTGGTGCAGCTTCTGATGGAGTTTCAGGATGTTGTTGGTGATCATGTTCAAGATTTGGTAGTTGGAGATCATTGATGTGTTGTGTGGACCTATACTTGGTCCCGGTTGATCTAGGTTATGGATCGGCTTTAATGTAACATGTGGATAGGACCTATTATTGTATTTTTGGAATGTCTTATGTGTTGTTATTTGCCTGTTTGGTCTAAGGCTGACATGGTTTCTATTTATGTAATCGGTTTATTGTCTGGTGGATGACTTGATTGTTTATGGTCGAGGGTTTGTATAAATAGATGTAAGATCTCATTGTAGATCATCGTGGTTAATGTAAGAGGTCATGGTCAAGAAATGTAATGTGCAAATAATGTATTATCATTTAGGCAGAGGAGTTGGTCGATCATTGGAGATCGAATTGGGTTTATGTAAGAGGATTTAGTCCTTTGGTATTGAGCTTAACCGGAACTGTACTTGGGCACAGGAGATGCTATCTTTTGCAGTTCAACAATTCTTCGGATTGTAGTATGGATTTGTATGTAGTCAATGAGACTCCTTTTGTGATGAGTAGTGTGCTCTAGGCTATTGGCCTTCCTGCAAGTGTAGGCCCCTTCATTAAAATTCACATACTTACTGCAAAAGTATTATCTAACTGTGGGTAGGCTTCCCACCGTGGTTTTTCCCTTTACCGGGTTTTCCACTTACAAATCTTGGTGTTGTGTGGATGGCTTTTATTCTGTAATTATTGTTTATGCTTAATTGGATTAACTACTATTCTAGTATTATTGTTTTGGGTTTCGGTATTAAAGTTTAAATTGCTAATGCTTTTGGTAATCTGTGACAATTGATTCACCCCCCACCCCCCCTCTCAGTTATCTTCAGGTTATCTGAACTATCTAACAATTGGTATCAGAGCATTGGTCCTCTCTGTAGAAAGCTTAACCACTTGCGGAAGATCCTATGGCAACTAATAGTTCAAGTTCATCTAGTTCTTTTGGAGACCTATCTTTTGAAGGTATATTCTGAGGCTTGATGGAACAAATTACGCAGTATGGAAGATTCAGATGGAGACTCATCTGAGATGTCTTGGCAAGGAGATTTGGGAGATCACATAGAACGGTGTCACACCCTTTAATCCAGGATCTGGCAATCCTCCTCTAGCTAACCTGGACAAAGAGCTTGAGAATGATTGTAGAGAAAGAGAAGCCCTCTTTATGCACTTTCTGATCAGCAAATAATGGGATTAATAGACAAATCATCTGAAAAGGCTATATGGGATAAGTTGGAGACTCTTAATGAAAGTGACCCTACAGTGAAGATTGCTAAACTTTATGGTTACCGAGTGAGATATGAAAACCTAAAGATGGAAGAAGATGAAAGGATTATTGCATTCATGAAAAAGGTAAATGAGATTGTTATGGAAATTCAATGTTGTGGTGGAACTCTCAGTGAAGATGAAATTGTTTCTAAAGTCCTGAGAGCCCTACCACCAGCTTACAAAATGAAGGCTACTGCTATTAATAAGTTGAGAACAGTGGCTAATACATCTGTCAACAAAGATACCTTGGTTGGAAAACTATCTTCTTTTGAGCTTGAGGAATTTGGACCTTCTGGAGCTGTGAAGATTGAACCTACTTTTCATGCATCTACATATGCAATCGGTAAGAAAGAATACAAATCTTTATAAGCAAAGGAATTAGAAGATATGAAGAGAGAAGATGATGAGTTTGAGCAACTTGAAGCACTATTTTCTAGAATAGTACCAAAAGGACCAGTAGGAAGTAAGTACGAAGGAAAAACACCTTTTAAATGTTTTGCATGTAATAAGATTGGTCATTTTGCATCTAGATGTCCTGAAAGGAATTCAAAATTTTAAGAAAGAGTTAAAAGATATTTTAAGCCTAACCCTGGATATCAGAACAAGTATAGATTCAAGAAAAATAGAGACAAATCATGCTACATAGCGGATGAGGACAACATTACTGATTCAAATAATGAACCAGTAGAAGACTCTGCTAGTGGATCCGGCAATGGGAAGGAATGGGTATTCTTGGCTATCAAGAAAGATGATCCGGCACTGGAAGAGAATGTACCTGAGGAGAATTCACTTGTTGTTAAAATTCAGGACAAGGATGAATGGGTAATTGATAGTGGTTGTTCACATCATGTGACTGGAGATAAAGGGAAGTTTCTGTCTTTGCAAGAATTTGATGGTGGACTAGTTAGATTTGGAGATGACAAGGCATGTCTGATCAAAGGAAAAGGAACTATATCATTGGATGGTAAGAACAATACTGACAATGGTTATTATGTTGAAGGTTTGAAGCATAATCTTCAGAGTGTAGGACAATTGGTAGATAAGGGATTTCAAATACAATTCAAGGACAACAAATACAAAATCATTAACAGATTTGGCTTGGAGATTGCAATCGATACACAGACAAAAGGTAACATATTTCATTTAAACTCTGGTGAGAAGACATGTTTGATTTCACAGACTAATGAGAGTTGGCTATGGAATAAAAGGTTGTGTCATGTGAATTTTGATTGCATTGTGAAGATTAGTTCAACTAAGGCAGTTAGGGATATACCTAAGATTATGAAGCCCTATAATCCGATATGTAAAGAATATCAAATGGGTAAACAGGTCTGAAACTCTTTTAGGAGTATACAAGATAAATCAAATGATGTTCTTGATCTTATTCATATTTATTTGTGTGGCCCTACTAGAGTTAAAAAAATTCATGGTGATAGATATTTCATGCTAATCATTGATGATTATTCTAAAATGATGTGGGTTACTTTTTTGAGAGAAAAATTTGAAGCATTTGAAAAGTTTTAAATCTTTAAGGTTAAAGTGGAAACTGAGACAGGATTGAAGATTAAATGTTTGAGATCATATCATGGTGGAGAATTCACATCCGGTGAGTTTAATAACTTTTGTGACAAGCATGGTATAAGAAGACAATTTTATGCTCCTCAAACACCTCAGTAGAATGGAGTTGTGGAAAGGAAAAACAAAACTATCTTGGATGTTGCTAGAACAATGATGATGGAAGATAATCTACCTCATATCTATTGGAGAGAAGTTGTGAGTACAACGGTTTATACATTCAATAGAGTACATATCAAAAGAGAAACCGGCAAGACACCGTATGAATTATGGCTAGGCAATACACCTACAGTTAAGTATTTCAGAATTTTTGGTAGTAAATGCTATATCAGGAGAGATGATACTATTGGGAAATTTGATCCTAGAAGTGATAAAATCATAATTCTTGGTTATTCTAATGAAAGCAAAGCATATAGATGATATAACAAGAGATTGCAGATAATTGTGGAGAGTGCTAATGTCAAAGTAGATAACTTGAACAAAAGTCAAATCGGAGTTTATGAGAAGGAACCGACAGTGGAAATGATTATATCTAAACCAACAGCACCTTTACCAGAATAGAGAGTTGAACTAGTTACTATGGAAACATCAGAGAATTCTACAGAAACTGAAGAATAGGGAAGAGGAATAGAGTCAGAAGACTCCTAGGTATGTAAGATTGAATCATTCTGAAGATCAAATCATTGCGGATAAGAACAATAGAGTGATGACAAGAAGAAGACTAGAAACTAATGAGGTATATTTAATTTCACAAGTTGAACCAGTATCAGTAATTGAGGCATCTAAAGATGAACATTGGTTAAAGGCTATGGAAGAAGAATTGGATCAAATTGAGTAAAATAACACATGGACTTTGGTTCCTCATCCTGAAAATAAAAATGTTATTGGAACTAAATGGGTTTTTAGGAATAAATTGAATAATGATGGTCAAGTTATATGGAATAAGGATAGATTGGTTTGTAAAGGATATTCTCAGAAGGAAGGAATTAATTATGGAGAGACTTTTGCACCGATAGCTAGGATTAAAGCTGTAAGATTATTTCTTGCCTATGTTGGTTATAACAACTACAAAGTTTATCAGATGGATGTTAAATGTGCATTTTTGAATGGGATCTTGATGAGGAAGTATATATTGAGCAACCTGATGGTTTTTCACTATCAGATGATACAGATATGGTTTGCAGGTTAAAAAAAGCTTTATATGGATTGAAACAAGCACCTAGAGCTTGGTATCCAAGATTGGATAAATATATTTTAAAGTTTCATTTTACTAAGGGCGGAGCTGATAGTAATTTATACTATAAAATCACTGATGATGATATACTGATTATTGAAGCATTTGTTGATGATATTATTTTTGGAGTTGAAGATAAGTTATGCATAGAACTTTTTAAGAATATGGAGAAAGAATTTGAGATGTCTATGATTGGTGAGATGAAATTTTTCTTAGGTTTGTAGATTACTCAAACTGACAAAAGTATTTTTATCTAACAAACTAAATATGCTAAGGAATTGTTGAAGAAATTTGGTATGGGAGATTCTAAACCGGTAAGTAATCCTATGGTTACAAGTGAGAAATTGACAAGAAAAGATGTTTCTGCATCGGTAAATCCTACAAGATACAAATCTATGATTGGAGGTCTGCTTTATTTGACTTAGACTAGGCCTGACATTATGAATGTTGTTTGTATTGTTTCAAGATTTCAGAGTGATCCTAGAGAAAATCATGAGATGGCAGTGAAAAGGATTTTTAGATACTTGCAAGGTACATCATAATATGGTTTGTGGTACCCTAAGGAATATAACTTTACCTTATGTGCATATACAGATGCTTATTGGGTTGGAGATGTTGATGACCAGAAAAGTACTTCCGATGGAGATTTCTTTCTTGGAAAGAAGTTGGTTTCATGGATCAACAAGAAATAGTCACGTACTTCTCTATCTACTATTGAAGTCGAGTATGTTGTTGCTACTACTAACTGTACACAAGTTTTATGAATGAAGCAAATGTTGGAGGATATAAAGGTGGATTGTGATGCACGGGTAGTTATTCACTATGATAACTTTGTTGCATTTGAAAAGTTTAAAATCTTTAAGGCTAAAGTGGAAACTGAGATAGGATTGAAGATTAAATGATTGAGATCAGATCATGGTGGAGAATTCACATCCAGTGAGTTTAATAACTTTTGTGAGAAGCATGGTATAAGAAGACAATTTTATATTCCCCAGACACCTCAGCAGAATGGAGTTGTGGAAAGGAAAAATAGAACTATCTTGGATGTTGCTAGAACAATGATGATAGAAGATAATATACCTCATATCTACTAGAGAGAAGTAGTGAGTACAATGGTTTATACATTCAATAGAGTACATATCAAGGGAGAAACCGGTAAGACACCTTATGAATTATAATTTGGAAATACACCTACAGTTAAGTATTTCAGAATTTTTGGTAGTAAATGCTATATCATGAGAGATAATAATATTGAGAAATTTGATCCTAGAAGTGATGAAGGCATATTTCTTGGTTATTCTAATGAAAGCAAAGCATATAGATCTTATAACAAGAGATTGCAGATAATTGTGGAGAGTGCTAATGTCAAAGTAGATGAGCTGAAAAAAGTCAAATTAGAGTTTATGAGACGGAACCGACAGTGGAAATGATTATATCTGAACCGGTAGCACCTTTATCGAAACAAAGAGTTGAACCAGTTACTCCGACAACATCAAACAATTCTATAGTAACTGAAGAATAGGGAAGAGGAACAAAGAGTCAAAAGACTCCTAGGTATGTAAGATTGAATCATTCTGAAGATCAAATCGTTGGGGATAAGAACAATGAAGTGGTTACAAGAAGAAGACTGACAACTAATGAGGTATGTTTAATTTCACAAGTTGAACCAGTATCAGTAATTGAGGCATGTAAAGATGAACATTGGTTAAAGGCTATGGAAGAAGAATTAGATCAGATTGAGAAAAATAACACATGGACTTTGGTTCCTCATCCTGAAAATAAAAATGTTATTGGAACTAAATGGGTTTTTAGGAATAAATTGAATGAAGATGGTCAAGTTATACCGAATAAGGCTAGATTGGTTTGTAAACGATATTCTCAGAAGGAAGGAATTGATTATGGAGAAACTTTTGCACCGATAGCTAGGATTGAAGCTGTAAGATTATTTCTTGCCTATGCTGCTTATAAAAACTACAAGGTTTATCAGATGGATGTTAAATGTGCATTTTTTAATGGGATCTTGATGAAGAAGTTTATATTGAGCAACCTAATGGTTTTTCACTATCCGATGATACAGATATGGTTTATAGGTTAAGGAAAGCTTTATATGGATTGAAACAAGCACCTAGAGCTTGGTATGCAAGATTGGATAAATATCTTTTAAAGTTTCATTTTACTAAGGGCAGAGCTGACAATAATTTATATTCTAAAATCACTAATGATGATATACTGATTATTGAAGCATTTGTTGATGATATTATTTTTGGAGTTGAAGATAAGTTATGCATAGAAATTTTTAAGAATATGGAGAAAGAATTTGAGATGTCTATGATTGGTGAGATGAAATTTTTCTTAGGTTTGTAGATTACTCAGGTTGACAAAGGTATTTTTATCTAACAAACTAAATATGCTAAGGAATTGTTGAAGAAATTTGGTATGGGAGATTCTAAACCAGTAAATACTCCTATGGTTACAAGTGAGAAATTAAGAAGAAAAGATGTTTTTGCATCAGTAAATCCTACAAGATACAAATCTATGATTGGAGGTTTGCTTTATTTGACTCGGACTAGGCCTGACATTATGAATGTTGTTTGTATTGTTTCAAGATTTCGGAGTGATCCTAGAGAAAATCATGAGATGGCGGTGAAAAGGATTTTTAGATACTTGCAAGGTACATAAGAATATGGTTTGTGGTACCCTAAGGATTATAACTTTACCTTATGTGCATATACAAATGTTGATTGGGCTGGAGATGTTGATGACCGAAAAAGTACTTCTGATAGAGTTTTCTTTCTTGGAAAGAAGTTGGTTTCATGGATCAGCAAGAAACAATCATGTACTTCTCTATCTACTGCTGAAGTTGAGTATGTTGTTGCTACTACTAACTGTACACAAGTTTTATGGATGAAGCAAATGTTGAAGGATATAAAGGTGGATTGTGATTCATCGGTAGTTAGTCACTATGATAACTCTACTGCTATTAATAGATCAAAGAATTTGGTGTTTCATTCTAAGACAAAGCACATATCTATCAAGTATAACTTTTTGAAGGAGAAGGTGGAAGCAAATGAAGTTAAACTGGTTTATGTGAACACTAAAGAATAGACTACAGATATTTTCACTAAACCTTTATCCAAGGAATCATTTGAGCACCAGAGAGATAGATTGGGAGTTTCTACCCCTTTGGTAGAGACTTGATTGATGCAATTTGGCATCAGATTGGCATGCATTATCTGAGATACTATTCATTCCAACAGTGATGTGGGATGCTATTGCTCAGGGGGAGTATTAAGCTCTAAGATTCAAAGGCTTATGTTTTTACTTTGATATTTTTGTCAGATTTCTAGCATTGATGTCAAAGGGGGAGTGATATTGATGTTAAAAAGTAAAAGTCAAAAGGGGAGAAATATTGATAAGAAAGAGATATACAGAGTTATATGTGGGTGATTGTTGGTTGTCTTCCTCAAGGGGAGACCTGTTTGGCATTTCTTGGTACTTAGATGTTTTTCACATCTAATGTTGCCATCAATGTCAAAAGGGGAGGTTGTTGACCATTTGGTGGAATTAATTATGTGTTACATTGATTTATTGTCATTGATGTCAACACTAGTTGTTTGGATGCTTTACCGGCACCCTTCTGGTCCCGGTAGGTTAAGTGGTTTCTAGTTAACTTGGATTTGGTATGATCCGACAGGATCTGGTGCAATATGGTGATGGAATTGGCTTGTTCATGATACTTATACTCATATTTGGTCAGTTGGTTTTGGTCAAGTGATTGGATGATATCCTGCTTGCTTAAGAGATTGGTTTCTGGTTCCGGCGAGGGTTTCACGGGCAGAGCTTTTGGTGGAGATCTTTGATGAATTGCATAAGTGGTGTTGGTGTAGCTTCTGATGGAGTTTCAAGATGTTGTTGGTGATCATGTTTGAGATTTGGAGGTTGGAGATCATTGATGTGGCGTGTGGACCTATACTTGGTCCCGGTTGATCTAGGTTATCGATCGACTTTAATGTAACGTGTGGATAGGACTTGTTGTTGTATTTCCGAGATGTCTTATATGTTGTTATTTGCTTGTTTGGTCTAAGGATGACATGGTTTGTATTTATGTAATTGGTTTATTGTTTGATGGTCGACCTGATTGTTAATGGTCGAGGGTTTGTATAAATAGATGTAAGATCTCATTGTAGATCATCATGGTTAATGTAAGAGGTCATGGTCAAGGAATGTAATGTGCGAATAATGTAATATCATTCAGGCAGAGGAGTTGGTCGACCATTGGAGATCAAATTTGGTTTATTTAAGAGGATTTAGTCCTCCGGTATTGAGCTTAACCGGAACTGTACTCGGGCATAGGAGATGCTATCTTTTGCAGTTCAACACTTCTCTGGATTGTAGTTTGGATTTGTATGTAATCAATGAGACTCCTTTTGTGATGAGCAGTGTGCTCTAGGTTGTTGGCATTCCTGCAAGTGCAGGCCCCTTCATTGTAATTCACATACTTACTACAGAAGTATTATCTGACTATGGGTAGGCTTCCCATCGTGGTTTTTCCCTTTACCAGGTTTTCCACGTACAAATCTTGGTGTCGTGTGGATAGCTTTTATTCTATGATTATTGTTTATGCTTAATTGTATTAACTTCTATTCTGGTATTATTGTTTTGAGTTCCGGTATTAAAGTTTAAATTGCTAATGCTTCTGGTAATCTGTGACAACTGATTCACCCCTCCCCCCATCTCAGTTGTCTTCTGGTTATCTGAACTGTCTAACAACCATAACTAGGAGCATATACGAGCTACTATTGTTAGACCTTATAAGGGTAATTGAACCCTAAATCCTTCAAGGCGAAAAGGTGGCACCCTCAAGCACCTAAACCAATGTGATGGAAATACAAATAAATAAAATTTATTTTTATAGTTAACCTTAATTAATAATTATTTTTTATAAAAAAGATACTAAATAAATTAATTTATTTACAATATCATTATAAAGTTGGAAAAAATATTTTATTATTCAAATACAAAATAATAATAAAAATGTAAATAAACTTTCCTAATATATCTTTGGAATAAAAGTAAAATATAATATACAAATTACTGCACTTAATTACAGTTGTGAAGATTTTATTAAAAAACTGCATTAAATTTATCTTAAAATTACCATGACAAATTCTTGGAGGCATTTTGTCTAGGCTTGCACATTTTACACACATGTCTACCAGGAAAGTTGCAGCTAAACCAAATGACAAAATTCTTGGAACGGTTATCTTGTGCTAGTTGTACATACTAGCTCTCCCATTTTATGCACGGGCTGGAATGATACTAGCAACAATTTTCAAGTTTGGATTAACACCTATGAATCGCATTTGGTTTTGGTTTTGGAGATTGGATTAACACCTGCCAATCCTTTTCACCAAACACACTTTGTGCATATCCTACTCTCACAACATTCGATGAGACCACATTTCTTTGAGGCGTCCAGTTAAACAGTGACAGCTCATTCCATATTTTGCATACATTTGCCAAAGCATTTCCAACTATGACAGTTCACCATATAAATCGTCTTTCCTTGATGCTTTGATGGATGTCCATACCCTATTCTAGAGCTCCCATTTTGGCACATGCCGGAAGAAAGCTGGAAAGTAAAGTGTAGTTGTATAGTTTGTCAAAAATCTATACAATTCATATAGGTGCATAGTTTGTACTTGTCAAAAATAAAATTAGTATTAGTATTAGTTAGCATAGAACTTAGTGATAAAATATTATATGCCTACATCATTTATTGACTCACTCTGCATCATCTAGTCATATATAAGTGCAATCCACCTATATTACGTATGAGTTACACATTTGATAATATGTTTTTTTATTTAAAATATTTTTTATTTATTGTATTACTTTTTATTTTCCAAGGGGAGTGGAGCCCTCCATTTATTTTTGTCAAGGGGATCTTAGTTCTAGTGGACCCTACACTCAAACTTAGTCTTAGTCACCATCACATCCATGATAGTCAACATAATTTCGTTGCCTATTCAAACTCTACATCGCTCATTCTCAACTAGGAGAAAGGACCTAGTAGTTGAGCATGTACCAATAGTTGTTAAGAAATGTACTAATATTGTAAAAAGTAACCAATCAGGTGATGCCATGTCAGCTGCACAACTATTGGGGTCTCTTTTGCACGCCTATTGGTCTCACTTTTTTGGGGGGCTGTTTTGGACACCTTGGCAAAAAGCATGCTAATGTGGCATCATATTTGATGATGTGGCCCTGAAACCTTAGTTATAAGCAGGGGCCTTGCCAAGTAAGCTGCTGTAAAAAAATCAGAGTGATTTGAAATTTCCAAGTAGGATTTTGAGAAACCTGAAGTTGGGGTGCACAACTACTGGGTCCTTTCCCCTAGCACTCATCCCACCTATGAAATCCACCTTGTTAACACTCAAATCTATATATGACATTTTCATGGTATTATATTCATCACCTAGGTTTCTAGTGTCACTCATCTCATTGTCTCAATAATGACAAGGGTAAAGTTTCATTTTCCTAAAGGAGGTGTTTTCTTCCAAGAGGTGTAAATTTCTTCTAGAGTGTCATTTTTTCACATTCATATAGATGCTAGAGATATTTTTGAGAAAATCACAATAGTATAAGTAACATTTAGAAATTTTTCTACTATAGTGCCTATTAATTCAATTTGAATCCTATATTCACTTGATTTTTTTGTCAAGCCAAAGATTGCATCTAAAATATCGAATTTTGGATTTCTTATAGCATTACCTATCCATCCATGTTATTTTTCTAACTTATACCTTTGATATTAAAATTTTAGTTGGATGTGATTTTGAGTATTTTGTTTCATTTCTTTGACGTTAAAATTAGTGGTTGATTTATGCCTAGGGGATTCATTTTTAGCATTGATTCATATTGGATATATTATAATATCTACTAAGTATTTCAAGTCTTTTGGATATCTAACTTAGTTCATTATGGTTTTTTCACTTCATTCTTATATATTCATATTGCAAAGGAAAAACTATAAGAAATGGAGAGATGGTATCTTAAAACTTTAATTTTTGCTCTACATATATATGGTCTTGTTTCTTAACAAAATTCTTTTTATAGTAAATTTATTTATAATTTTGAAAATGATATTGTTGTTGTTCAATGAGGTTGTATTGGAGTTTAAGAGTGGGAAAAGGGGGATAATTTATTTACTATCTCATGTTAACAACACAACTAGGGGATTTGATTTTTTATGGTGGTAATTTGGTTGTGAGAGTGTTGATTGTGTAGACACCTAAAATTGTCATGTCTAATTAAATAAATATTTTATTTATTTAATTATTTTAGCCTAACTCTTCTATTAATTGAATAAATCTTTATTTATTTAATTAATTAATTTATCCTCT
Organism: Cryptomeria japonica; assembly: GCF_030272615.1. Lineage (NCBI taxonomy): Eukaryota > Viridiplantae > Streptophyta > Pinopsida > Cupressales > Cupressaceae > Cryptomeria > Cryptomeria japonica. The sequence continues at coordinate 32,772 of NW_026729673.1, read as the reverse complement.
TCTAGCCTTATTTCTCATTTAAATAAATACATTTATTTATTTAAACTATCCTTTTCCTAAATTAAATAAATACTTTTATTTATTTAATTGATCTCACTTCTTCTATTAATTAGATAAATCTTTATTTATTTAATTAATTCATTAACATTTTCTACCTATGACACATGTCATTCATCTCTTAACTTCTACACTACCTATCCTCTCATTATTTTCTCTACCTACCCTCTAATCATAGTCGGTCATTTATCTTTTACACCTCTCAATCTTATCCCTCCATTTCTTGTAGTGTCTTCTATATAAGGAGATGATTCCTTCATTATCAACCCTATTCCAATCATTCTAATCAATCAATGATTCTGATCATTCTAATCATTCTATTCAATTCAACTACTAGCACTCTCGACTACTCTAGCATTCAAACTTCCACATGTGATCAAGCCTACTTGCAACCACATTTTCGTTCTTTGTTGAGCTCTTGTGCACACATAAAATCTGAGGGCAAATATATCAAGCAAGATCAATGGAGATCCAAACCCTATTGGACATGTGATGGTATAATCGTTGTGATTTTTGTTGATTTACATTGTCTTAGGTATCTTCATATGTTAAGGTGGATCTTTGTTGTTGTTAGGCAAGGGTTTTGTGGTTGAATTCATTTAGTCTTTCAATATTGTTATTCCATTTTCACCATAAACAAATTGCATCCCTAGAGAATCATACGAGTGGGGAACTTTATTATAATGGATATTGTTAACATTATTAATTTAGTCTTGATTAGTTCATGAACGAAATTGGTCATGCTTCAAAAAATGGTTTTGAGAGATCCCTACATGTTTATCTATGATGTTGATGTGTTCCTTTATATTTTAATGTCTCCATTGTTAATGAGGTCTTGGACTTGTCTTTTCAACTTCATGCACCTATTAGTAAATTGGAATTTGATTTTGTGGTATTCACAATATCACTCTCCCTATACCACTCATGTTTAGACTTGTCATTAAACACTTAGCTTGTGGAAAAAAATTGAAAGGCTTAGTTTGTGGGAAAAGTATCATGTTTGCTTTACCTCTTCTACCTTTTCTTTACCTTTCAAACTAGCACCATTGTTGTTTACTGGTGAGGACTTGCTTCTACAAAATTTAGCAATATGTCCAATTTTGTTACAGGCATAACAAGTCACATTATTTCTCTGAATAGCTTTCCCATAACCTATGCTCGTTTGTATTCTGCATTGATTAGATAAGTGTCCAAATCTTCCACAAACATAACATCTCACATTCATTTTGCAATTTTCAGAATTATGACAAATTTTGCTGCATTTTGAACATTGACCGGTAGGTGTATCGGTATTCTGATAATTTCTAGATCTACATTGATTTTCTCTATGACCATACTTGTTACAGTTAAAGAATTTTCCATTAAATTTATAAGTAGTAGGTTGTCTTACCGGTTTGCCATGATCCTGCGTATTTGCAGTACCAAAGCTTTCACCAGTTTCAAAGCCAAGACCATTAGTGTCACCATTAGGTTTCTGATTCTTCAACAAGTCACCAAGTTCTTCTGAGCTTTTCTTGAATTTTTCTTTGTGCTGATTTGTAGTATCCAGTTCTCTTTCCAAGATACCTTTCTGTCTCATGAGTTCATTTCAATTATTTTGTGCATGCATCAGATCTGTCTTCAACATATCATTTTCATAACTAAGTCTTGTGTTTTTATTTGCAGCCTCATTCAGTCTTCTAGTCAATTCTTGTTCATTCTTCTTTCTATCTTCAATTTCTTTACAAAATCTCATAGTCATATCTTGCATCTCATTCTTTGTTGTCATGTTTTCTTGTTTCAACTTATTCATCAAATCACTAAGATTTTCCTTTTCATCATTCTCATTTTGCATCTTTTCACAAAGTTCTCTTCTCTTGTTCCTTGCAATGGTGATATTTTTTTGAAGTGCTTGAATAATATCCTGTGCAACTTTTAGATCATCTTCAAGTCTGATATTTTTCAACTTTTCTATATCATAGTCTGAGAGAGCTGCTTCTAATTGCTTCATCAAGTTTTCCATCTCTACCAGTGTCAAGATCTTCCTCAAGTTGTTAGGCTTATGAAAATAGAGGACCAAGCTCTGATACCAATTGTTAGGATTCCCAAAGATACTGAGAGGTGGGGGTGAATCAGTATCTAACCGGTTTGATAATTTTCTTAACTTAAAACATGTAAAGCATATCAATATTGTATACCGGTAAACAAAAAGTAATGCAATAAATAGAGATAACATCAACCACATGAAAAGCACACCATAACACAATAGTTTAATGAGGAAACCCGGTGTGGGAAAAACCTCATGGGATTTGTGACCCACAATATTCACTTACTGGCCAATAAGAGAATAGTACTGTTACAATAGGGGCCTGCACATGTAGGAAGGCCAAGTGCCTAGAGCTCACTGCTTGATTACAAAATGGGAAGTCTCACTGACTTACAAAATGGATTATGCAAATCCAATGTCTTGTACTACTTCAAAATAGCATCTACTATGCCAAATCTAGTACCAGTTTAAGCTCTGCTTTATAGATAAACCCTTAACCTATAATTCGCATAATAGGTCTACCTTATTTTGCCTATCTACTTCCTTACAAAATGTTCTATAGTGATCTCATACATATATGAGTCATTTTACAACTTGCCAAGTCGGCTTATAATGATTTTACAATTAATTACAAAATATATTATAAACAAAATTCCTATCGGCCTGGGTGTTGGTATACTTCCTTTCACTGTCGGTGTTCTATGTGCCGGTGTAGAGTCTGTCGTTGCTGGTGTTGGTAAATTGTCTTGCCAGTGTCATAGGATTGCAAGGTTTCCATCAATGACAAAACCTTCAATCACCTACAATGTCTCATTGGAGTGTGCATTTGCCAACAAAAGCTTGCATTTGTAATGATGTATTAATGCAAATTTAGGTACAAGCTGACAAACTGGCTCTTGAGGTGGGCCACTTACAGGAGATCCTTCAGCACTGGGGAAATGCCCCTTGTGTGGTTTCCAGAGTGTTGTTGGATTTTGTCTTTGTCGACCGCACTCTGCCCCGTGGTCATCGTCATCGCAATTCCTCCGCTCGACGCTCTCAGACCCCACGGTCCCAGGATCCTCATCGGTCCTCTGGTAGGAGAGATGATGCATGGAGGTGTCACTTGGCTTTTCCTCTGCATCGTGGCTCTGCCTCAGGGTGGCCTTCTGCTACTCCTGTGACTTTGGCTCCTCCTGCTAGTGATGGCTCTAGGTGGCCTACTACCACCACCTCCAATTTTCCTTGCCTAGCTCTGGTGATTTCACCTCCCAGGCGGGAGGAAGGAGAATAAGACAAAGATCTTAAATATGGGTGGTCTATGCCGGACCCGACTCCTGACCCCGCTGATGTATGGGGCAAGAAAGATGATCTAGATCCTCCTCCCTCGGCTACCTCTGCTTTGGCTACTTGAGGAAGTTTTTTGATGAATACCTTTGTTTTTTAACTTCGGCTTCTTTTCGTGTGACTCTCGCGGGGTGATCTTGTATCCCCTAGCCTTTTTTGTGAATATGTACTTAGATATTTATACTTAATAGAGAAGGCCTATTCACTAAAAAAAATCAAACATTTATCCCACCCAAATTTCAGTGGATGTCCGTAATTATTTGATCACAACTTGTGGTCACTTTTTATTTCCCAACATTCTTCTGGCCTATGCCAAAAGGGGAGCTCTGAAGTTGGTTCCTCACTGCCATCACTTGGAATTGATGAGCAAGTTGACTCAATGGCGAATAGCCAATGTTGCAAGATATGCACAAAATGTGTATGTTAAAAAAAAAAGCTAGAAACTTTCAAGCAAATATGATTGATAGTTGTCAAGAACCTCTACCAATATCCTCACAGCCTCAACTATATGAAGTTTGATGATGCCACCGTTATTGCAGGTGCTTGGTTTTCAAACTACACCCATCTCTATTTTTTAACATGCAACAACAAAGTGAAGGGTAAAAAATAAGAATAAGAATGATACATTCCAAACATCCACTCAATAAAATAATATTGAATAAATAAAATATTTTCACATAAAGTCGTATCAGAGGCACCAATCACTCACCAATACAACATAGAAAATAAAATTGAAAGGAAGTACAATCGCCTCCATTTAACACTCAAATGCTATTACAAAAATTTACACAAATCTACATTGAATGGAAAATAAGATTAACATGCTAGACCACAACGAAAAGGTACCCAAAAAGGAATCTAAATAGAATAAAGTTTGCATTAAAAATAACAACAAAAAATAGTAGAAAATAATTTTAATCAAAAGTGTATCTTAAGAGGGCCCCACATAAGTAGCATGCAAAAGGTAGGTATTAGTCTCTACTCTATTTGTATCTTATCTCTCCTATATTTCTACTGCATATGATTTACATTCATCACGTGTTCATCACATATATATTTTTCGATGAAGGGACATGACTCTTAAGGAAACCTAATAATTCATGCTACATTTGAGAATCAATATTAATATATAGAAAAAAATAACACTAAAGTAAATGCCAAATAGAGTGTGGAATTGTAAATAAATACAATTTACAATACTGCATTATAGCCCCCACTTTAGGAGTATAGACTTATTCACATACTCATAGTAAAGGAGGAGAAAGGAACTTAAAGAAAGAAATACTAGGGATAAGATGACACCCAGTTGAGAGAAGCAATCCCCAAGATTAGGATCTTATTAGCTCATGCAAGAACATCCAAAAAGCAAGATACACTAACAAAGGAAAACACAACACACACAAAGCCAAAAAAATAAAACACACAATCTAGATGACCAACACCTCATGGAGCATAAACATGTTCAACAAAGGATCAATCTAGCAAGTTGTGTCATGCTATATGATTAGGATGAGTCATATAAATGCCACTTGATAGCAAGTTGTGTTATGCTAGGTGGTTTATAGACCATCATTTTTTAGGGATAGGAAACAAGGATCAAAATAGTATGTCATTTTATACTAGATGATAAAAAAGGTCATATGCTAGAAAACTTGCTAGAGATATATTGATAAAAACACCTTAGGGGGCGTTATGCAACACAACACCACGCTCAAGGAATACATCAATGACTACAACAAACAACAAGGAGCCCTCTATTCCCCCTTTAATATGTCAGCATATTGCTATCTTTCTATCTTAAGGATAAAAAAAGAGATATATATCAAGGATACACACCTTCAACACCAAGAAGATATTCTTTTTAAGAATGCATGCATCTAGGTTAGGAAGGTATTTGTTTAAAGGATACATGTACCTCCAAGGAAGGAAAAGATCATTGTGAAGGATAAATTTGTAGCAAGGATAAATGAGTCCTTATCAAGGATACATAGCTACTAAAAAGGAAAAGATGGAGAGGGGGGATCCTTGACTAATGATATCTACCTTGATAAAGAAAGGAAATACTCAAACAAGGATGGATTTTAAAGACTAAGGGGGATGAATATGTTTACCAATAATAATCACATTGCCAAGAGATGGGAGAGGGAATTCTTGATAAAGGATGAATGCTATAAACTCTAAGGAGAGATAATCTTTAAATATATGCACTTTCAAGCAAGAAAGAGGTCCTAATCAAGGATGCACACTTCCAAGAAAGGAGAAAATCCTCATGAAGGGCATAGAATTAGATGCAAAGAAGGGATCTTTGTAAAAGATACATATCCAAAAAAGAGGAAAGGGATCTCCATTAAGGATTCATGTTTCTAAACTACTCCTGGCCTCGAGTGTATAGGAAAGAGTAATTACACCATATATTATTATGATGCCACTCAAGTATGATTGCACATCAAATTGTAATACCATGAATGACAATGAGCCCCCAAAAGGTAAGCTATAAATGTCACATAGTAAGGAGAAACATAATAGACACAAATATTATTCAATTATATGAGAAACTAGTAAAAAATGGAGTCAAATGTTGATTGTTATAGGAATGTTTCCATTACAAAGGGATTTTCTAACTTCTCTCTTAAGGGATATTGTAAAAAATGGAGTCAAATGTTGATTGTTATAAGAATGTTTCCATTAAAAATGATTTTTCTAACTTCTCTCTTAAGGGCTACTCAAAATGTTATGTTTGTTTATTCTAACATAAGCCAAGTTTAGCATTGAAGAGAAAAAATAAACTGTAGACAAGAAAAAAATTAAGGTTGTGGCATATTTGGAAATTATATGGCCAAATGATTAAAGATTGAGGCATAACATATAATTGATACAATAGAAATATAGGTACAATGATATTCTTACTAGATGGATAGGAATAGTGAACCATTACATGATGAGAAATATTAGAGATAATCCTAAAGAATTTTATCGAAGAGTTTGGTCAAAGGTGAGAACCAAACTTAGACTATAATGGTAGTATGTATGAGGTAAGGCAAGGAAATACATGTCTCTTAGTTATTGTAATAAATTTTTCTTGTCAACTCTATATAGTGTTTGTGTATGGATTTGTTAACCAAATCAAAATGATTGAATCGTCACTAGTGTACTACTAATTCTGATAGTATCATGGATTGAAAGATAGAATGACACCTAAGATTGGATAAAGGGATCACAAGTGAACAATTAGAAAGATGAAATATTTTAATTGTAGCTTCCATGTTCTAGTAGTTATAAATATAGGATGAAATTTACAAAATGAGATTCCTCTAAAGAATGAGGTTCACAATTTTTAAAATGTCCCTTTCCATACTATTATCTTAGTAGAGAAATTGGACTAACTATACTTCTATTACTAGTATTAATTTAGAATTGCCCCTTTTCTAAGGGAAAAATAAATAAATGCATAGAGTTCATTTAGTGTCTTGTTTAGCAATTAGTAAATGTTTCAAATAAGGGCCTTAATTTTTTAGTGAATAGAAAATATTATAGAGCAACTAAATCATTGTATTTCTACAAAAAGTATAGCATTATCTTATTCACCTAGTCATGTTGTTATTGAACTTCTAAAAAAATTTATTTTGTCATAGTAAACAATGTGTGATTTGAGTCTAATAACATAAAATTTATAATACACATATTACACATCCAAATCACATTTTCCATTACTATTAAAATTTTCCTTGTTTTAGGAGTGATATTTTTATTAATATTAATTCTCACTTAATTTTGGAGCACATTCATTTTGAAATTGTAATTTTGTAGGATTTTTCAATTAGAATTCATACATATATAATTGGACTTTCAAGAGGTGTGTTGTGGTCTTTCGATGGAGACTAATATATAGACAAACCTCAAAATCATGCAATGAAAACAAGACTATTGAATATGACATCAATATTGTGTTGTAATGTTTGTATTCTCCTTTCTCTCATTTTTATCATGGCCTCCATTTTAATCTAGGCATATGAATCCTTGAATTTGACTATACAAAGAATATAGGTAGCACATATGTGAGGAGTAAAAACTATTTTTCTATGTTTACACAAATAAGAAATTAAACTTTTGATAGCTATAGTTTAGTCATAGCTATGAAAACATTTATCTATTTGGTCATCTAGCTTGGGAATATTATTTTATTATAAATAATTTTTAAATATTTGTTCCCTTATTTTAATCTCATTGGTAATCATGTGATCACAACATGTATCTATAAGAAAAAATATATTTTGGAGAGATTTTATATAAATAGATTGGGCCACATTTACATCATTTCATACGCTACCTACAAATATTATACATAAACTAAATCAGCCTATATTACTTAATATATAAGATTTTTTTCGTTCTTGAATTATGTAAGGAAATAAAAATTCATTTCTAACCATCAATTTCCTCTCTTATCTAAGGCTTCTAATTTTATTCCAAGAAGTCATATGCATATGTCATTTAATTTTTTCTACCCCACACAATAACTTAATTATCCAAAAGAAATTATGGGTTAAGAAAACCTTTTAGTGGCATGTGAATATTACTTCCTAGAAAGAAATTAGAATCACTTGAACAAATGTACAATATAAGGTATATATTCATTCATAGCTAAGAGTGAGGCCATATATAAGTTTCATCTTTATGACGTTTTTTTTTCTAAATGTTTGATCTATGTTTGTTTTTAGACCTTCCTAATGGTAGACTAATGTGTGACTTTGATATACATTGCCCCCCCCCTCAACAGCATCTAATGCCATTGTTGGTCATTTCGTGGAATTGATTAATGTGTTGCATTGATGTTTTGTCATTGATGTCAACACTAGCTATTTGGATGCTTTACTGGCACCCTTCTGGTCCCGATAGGTTAAGTGGTTTCTGGTTAACTTGGATCTGGTATGATCCAGTAGGCTCCAGTACAATCTAGTGATGGAATTGGCTTGTGCATGATACTTATACTCATATTTGGTCAGTTGGTTTTGGTCTGGTGATTGGATGCTATCATGCTTGCTTAAGAGATTGGTTTCTGGTTCTGGTGAGGGTTTCATCGACAAAGCTTTTGGTGGAGATCTTTGATGAATTGCATAAGTGGTTTTGGTGCAGCTTCTGATGGAGTTTCAGGATGTTGTTGGTGATCATGTTCAAGATTTGGTAGTTGGAGATCATTGATGTGTTGTGTGGACCTATACTTGGTCCCGGTTGATCTAGGTTATGGATCGGCTTTAATGTAACATGTGGATAGGACCTATTATTGTATTTTTGGAATGTCTTATGTGTTGTTATTTGCCTGTTTGGTCTAAGGCTGACATGGTTTCTATTTATGTAATCGGTTTATTGTCTGGTGGATGACTTGATTGTTTATGGTCGAGGGTTTGTATAAATAGATGTAAGATCTCATTGTAGATCATCGTGGTTAATGTAAGAGGTCATGGTCAAGAAATGTAATGTGCAAATAATGTATTATCATTTAGGCAGAGGAGTTGGTCGATCATTGGAGATCGAATTGGGTTTATGTAAGAGGATTTAGTCCTTTGGTATTGAGCTTAACCGGAACTGTACTTGGGCACAGGAGATGCTATCTTTTGCAGTTCAACAATTCTTCGGATTGTAGTATGGATTTGTATGTAGTCAATGAGACTCCTTTTGTGATGAGTAGTGTGCTCTAGGCTATTGGCCTTCCTGCAAGTGTAGGCCCCTTCATTAAAATTCACATACTTACTGCAAAAGTATTATCTAACTGTGGGTAGGCTTCCCACCGTGGTTTTTCCCTTTACCGGGTTTTCCACTTACAAATCTTGGTGTTGTGTGGATGGCTTTTATTCTGTAATTATTGTTTATGCTTAATTGGATTAACTACTATTCTAGTATTATTGTTTTGGGTTTCGGTATTAAAGTTTAAATTGCTAATGCTTTTGGTAATCTGTGACAATTGATTCACCCCCCACCCCCCCTCTCAGTTATCTTCAGGTTATCTGAACTATCTAACAATTGGTATCAGAGCATTGGTCCTCTCTGTAGAAAGCTTAACCACTTGCGGAAGATCCTATGGCAACTAATAGTTCAAGTTCATCTAGTTCTTTTGGAGACCTATCTTTTGAAGGTATATTCTGAGGCTTGATGGAACAAATTACGCAGTATGGAAGATTCAGATGGAGACTCATCTGAGATGTCTTGGCAAGGAGATTTGGGAGATCACATAGAACGGTGTCACACCCTTTAATCCAGGATCTGGCAATCCTCCTCTAGCTAACCTGGACAAAGAGCTTGAGAATGATTGTAGAGAAAGAGAAGCCCTCTTTATGCACTTTCTGATCAGCAAATAATGGGATTAATAGACAAATCATCTGAAAAGGCTATATGGGATAAGTTGGAGACTCTTAATGAAAGTGACCCTACAGTGAAGATTGCTAAACTTTATGGTTACCGAGTGAGATATGAAAACCTAAAGATGGAAGAAGATGAAAGGATTATTGCATTCATGAAAAAGGTAAATGAGATTGTTATGGAAATTCAATGTTGTGGTGGAACTCTCAGTGAAGATGAAATTGTTTCTAAAGTCCTGAGAGCCCTACCACCAGCTTACAAAATGAAGGCTACTGCTATTAATAAGTTGAGAACAGTGGCTAATACATCTGTCAACAAAGATACCTTGGTTGGAAAACTATCTTCTTTTGAGCTTGAGGAATTTGGACCTTCTGGAGCTGTGAAGATTGAACCTACTTTTCATGCATCTACATATGCAATCGGTAAGAAAGAATACAAATCTTTATAAGCAAAGGAATTAGAAGATATGAAGAGAGAAGATGATGAGTTTGAGCAACTTGAAGCACTATTTTCTAGAATAGTACCAAAAGGACCAGTAGGAAGTAAGTACGAAGGAAAAACACCTTTTAAATGTTTTGCATGTAATAAGATTGGTCATTTTGCATCTAGATGTCCTGAAAGGAATTCAAAATTTTAAGAAAGAGTTAAAAGATATTTTAAGCCTAACCCTGGATATCAGAACAAGTATAGATTCAAGAAAAATAGAGACAAATCATGCTACATAGCGGATGAGGACAACATTACTGATTCAAATAATGAACCAGTAGAAGACTCTGCTAGTGGATCCGGCAATGGGAAGGAATGGGTATTCTTGGCTATCAAGAAAGATGATCCGGCACTGGAAGAGAATGTACCTGAGGAGAATTCACTTGTTGTTAAAATTCAGGACAAGGATGAATGGGTAATTGATAGTGGTTGTTCACATCATGTGACTGGAGATAAAGGGAAGTTTCTGTCTTTGCAAGAATTTGATGGTGGACTAGTTAGATTTGGAGATGACAAGGCATGTCTGATCAAAGGAAAAGGAACTATATCATTGGATGGTAAGAACAATACTGACAATGGTTATTATGTTGAAGGTTTGAAGCATAATCTTCAGAGTGTAGGACAATTGGTAGATAAGGGATTTCAAATACAATTCAAGGACAACAAATACAAAATCATTAACAGATTTGGCTTGGAGATTGCAATCGATACACAGACAAAAGGTAACATATTTCATTTAAACTCTGGTGAGAAGACATGTTTGATTTCACAGACTAATGAGAGTTGGCTATGGAATAAAAGGTTGTGTCATGTGAATTTTGATTGCATTGTGAAGATTAGTTCAACTAAGGCAGTTAGGGATATACCTAAGATTATGAAGCCCTATAATCCGATATGTAAAGAATATCAAATGGGTAAACAGGTCTGAAACTCTTTTAGGAGTATACAAGATAAATCAAATGATGTTCTTGATCTTATTCATATTTATTTGTGTGGCCCTACTAGAGTTAAAAAAATTCATGGTGATAGATATTTCATGCTAATCATTGATGATTATTCTAAAATGATGTGGGTTACTTTTTTGAGAGAAAAATTTGAAGCATTTGAAAAGTTTTAAATCTTTAAGGTTAAAGTGGAAACTGAGACAGGATTGAAGATTAAATGTTTGAGATCATATCATGGTGGAGAATTCACATCCGGTGAGTTTAATAACTTTTGTGACAAGCATGGTATAAGAAGACAATTTTATGCTCCTCAAACACCTCAGTAGAATGGAGTTGTGGAAAGGAAAAACAAAACTATCTTGGATGTTGCTAGAACAATGATGATGGAAGATAATCTACCTCATATCTATTGGAGAGAAGTTGTGAGTACAACGGTTTATACATTCAATAGAGTACATATCAAAAGAGAAACCGGCAAGACACCGTATGAATTATGGCTAGGCAATACACCTACAGTTAAGTATTTCAGAATTTTTGGTAGTAAATGCTATATCAGGAGAGATGATACTATTGGGAAATTTGATCCTAGAAGTGATAAAATCATAATTCTTGGTTATTCTAATGAAAGCAAAGCATATAGATGATATAACAAGAGATTGCAGATAATTGTGGAGAGTGCTAATGTCAAAGTAGATAACTTGAACAAAAGTCAAATCGGAGTTTATGAGAAGGAACCGACAGTGGAAATGATTATATCTAAACCAACAGCACCTTTACCAGAATAGAGAGTTGAACTAGTTACTATGGAAACATCAGAGAATTCTACAGAAACTGAAGAATAGGGAAGAGGAATAGAGTCAGAAGACTCCTAGGTATGTAAGATTGAATCATTCTGAAGATCAAATCATTGCGGATAAGAACAATAGAGTGATGACAAGAAGAAGACTAGAAACTAATGAGGTATATTTAATTTCACAAGTTGAACCAGTATCAGTAATTGAGGCATCTAAAGATGAACATTGGTTAAAGGCTATGGAAGAAGAATTGGATCAAATTGAGTAAAATAACACATGGACTTTGGTTCCTCATCCTGAAAATAAAAATGTTATTGGAACTAAATGGGTTTTTAGGAATAAATTGAATAATGATGGTCAAGTTATATGGAATAAGGATAGATTGGTTTGTAAAGGATATTCTCAGAAGGAAGGAATTAATTATGGAGAGACTTTTGCACTGATAGCTAGGATTAAAGCTGTAAGATTATTTCTTGCCTATGTTGGTTATAACAACTACAAAGTTTATCAGATGGATGTTAAATGTGCATTTTTGAATGGGATCTTGATGAGGAAGTATATATTGAGCAACCTGATGGTTTTTCACTATCAGATGATACAGATATGGTTTGCAGGTTAAAAAAAGCTTTATATGGATTGAAACAAGCACCTAGAGCTTGGTATCCAAGATTGGATAAATATATTTTAAAGTTTCATTTTACTAAGGGCGGAGCTGATAGTAATTTATACTATAAAATCACTGATGATGATATACTGATTATTGAAGCATTTGTTGATGATATTATTTTTGGAGTTGAAGATAAGTTATGCATAGAACTTTTTAAGAATATGGAGAAAGAATTTGAGATGTCTATGATTGGTGAGATGAAATTTTTCTTAGGTTTGTAGATTACTCAAACTGACAAAAGTATTTTTATCTAACAAACTAAATATGCTAAGGAATTGTTGAAGAAATTTGGTATGGGAGATTCTAAACCGGTAAGTAATCCTATGGTTACAAGTGAGAAATTGACAAGAAAAGATGTTTCTGCATCGGTAAATCCTACAAGATACAAATCTATGATTGGAGGTCTGCTTTATTTGACTTAGACTAGGCCTGACATTATGAATGTTGTTTGTATTGTTTCAAGATTTCAGAGTGATCCTAGAGAAAATCATGAGATGGCAGTGAAAAGGATTTTTAGATACTTGCAAGGTACATCATAATATGGTTTGTGGTACCCTAAGGAATATAACTTTACCTTATGTGCATATACAGATGCTTATTGGGTTGGAGATGTTGATGACCAGAAAAGTACTTCCGATGGAGATTTCTTTCTTGGAAAGAAGTTGGTTTCATGGATCAACAAGAAATAGTCACGTACTTCTCTATCTACTATTGAAGTCGAGTATGTTGTTGCTACTACTAACTGTACACAAGTTTTATGAATGAAGCAAATGTTGGAGGATATAAAGGTGGATTGTGATGCACGGGTAGTTATTCACTATGATAACTTTGTTGCATTTGAAAAGTTTAAAATCTTTAAGGCTAAAGTGGAAACTGAGATAGGATTGAAGATTAAATGATTGAGATCAGATCATGGTGGAGAATTCACATCCAGTGAGTTTAATAACTTTTGTGAGAAGCATGGTATAAGAAGACAATTTTATATTCCCCAGACACCTCAGCAGAATGGAGTTGTGGAAAGGAAAAATAGAACTATCTTGGATGTTGCTAGAACAATGATGATAGAAGATAATATACCTCATATCTACTAGAGAGAAGTAGTGAGTACAATGGTTTATACATTCAATAGAGTACATATCAAGGGAGAAACCGGTAAGACACCTTATGAATTATAATTTGGAAATACACCTACAGTTAAGTATTTCAGAATTTTTGGTAGTAAATGCTATATCATGAGAGATAATAATATTGAGAAATTTGATCCTAGAAGTGATGAAGGCATATTTCTTGGTTATTCTAATGAAAGCAAAGCATATAGATCTTATAACAAGAGATTGCAGATAATTGTGGAGAGTGCTAATGTCAAAGTAGATGAGCTGAAAAAAGTCAAATTAGAGTTTATGAGACGGAACCGACAGTGGAAATGATTATATCTGAACCGGTAGCACCTTTATCGAAACAAAGAGTTGAACCAGTTACTCCGACAACATCAAACAATTCTATAGTAACTGAAGAATAGGGAAGAGGAACAAAGAGTCAAAAGACTCCTAGGTATGTAAGATTGAATCATTCTGAAGATCAAATCGTTGGGGATAAGAACAATGAAGTGGTTACAAGAAGAAGACTGACAACTAATGAGGTATGTTTAATTTCACAAGTTGAACCAGTATCAGTAATTGAGGCATGTAAAGATGAACATTGGTTAAAGGCTATGGAAGAAGAATTAGATCAGATTGAGAAAAATAACACATGGACTTTGGTTCCTCATCCTGAAAATAAAAATGTTATTGGAACTAAATGGGTTTTTAGGAATAAATTGAATGAAGATGGTCAAGTTATACCGAATAAGGCTAGATTGGTTTGTAAACGATATTCTCAGAAGGAAGGAATTGATTATGGAGAAACTTTTGCACCGATAGCTAGGATTGAAGCTGTAAGATTATTTCTTGCCTATGCTGCTTATAAAAACTACAAGGTTTATCAGATGGATGTTAAATGTGCATTTTTTAATGGGATCTTGATGAAGAAGTTTATATTGAGCAACCTAATGGTTTTTCACTATCCGATGATACAGATATGGTTTATAGGTTAAGGAAAGCTTTATATGGATTGAAACAAGCACCTAGAGCTTGGTATGCAAGATTGGATAAATATCTTTTAAAGTTTCATTTTACTAAGGGCAGAGCTGACAATAATTTATATTCTAAAATCACTAATGATGATATACTGATTATTGAAGCATTTGTTGATGATATTATTTTTGGAGTTGAAGATAAGTTATGCATAGAAATTTTTAAGAATATGGAGAAAGAATTTGAGATGTCTATGATTGGTGAGATGAAATTTTTCTTAGGTTTGTAGATTACTCAGGTTGACAAAGGTATTTTTATCTAACAAACTAAATATGCTAAGGAATTGTTGAAGAAATTTGGTATGGGAGATTCTAAACCAGTAAATACTCCTATGGTTACAAGTGAGAAATTAAGAAGAAAAGATGTTTTTGCATCAGTAAATCCTACAAGATACAAATCTATGATTGGAGGTTTGCTTTATTTGACTCGGACTAGGCCTGACATTATGAATGTTGTTTGTATTGTTTCAAGATTTCGGAGTGATCCTAGAGAAAATCATGAGATGGCGGTGAAAAGGATTTTTAGATACTTGCAAGGTACATAAGAATATGGTTTGTGGTACCCTAAGGATTATAACTTTACCTTATGTGCATATACAAATGTTGATTGGGCTGGAGATGTTGATGACCGAAAAAGTACTTCTGATAGAGTTTTCTTTCTTGGAAAGAAGTTGGTTTCATGGATCAGCAAGAAACAATCATGTACTTCTCTATCTACTGCTGAAGTTGAGTATGTTGTTGCTACTACTAACTGTACACAAGTTTTATGGATGAAGCAAATGTTGAAGGATATAAAGGTGGATTGTGATTCATCGGTAGTTAGTCACTATGATAACTCTACTGCTATTAATAGATCAAAGAATTTGGTGTTTCATTCTAAGACAAAGCACATATCTATCAAGTATAACTTTTTGAAGGAGAAGGTGGAAGCAAATGAAGTTAAACTGGTTTATGTGAACACTAAAGAATAGACTACAGATATTTTCACTAAACCTTTATCCAAGGAATCATTTGAGCACCAGAGAGATAGATTGGGAGTTTCTACCCCTTTGGTAGAGACTTGATTGATGCAATTTGGCATCAGATTGGCATGCATTATCTGAGATACTATTCATTCCAACAGTGATGTGGGATGCTATTGCTCAGGGGGAGTATTAAGCTCTAAGATTCAAAGGCTTATGTTTTTACTTTGATATTTTTGTCAGATTTCTAGCATTGATGTCAAAGGGGGAGTGATATTGATGTTAAAAAGTAAAAGTCAAAAGGGGAGAAATATTGATAAGAAAGAGATATACAGAGTTATATGTGGGTGATTGTTGGTTGTCTTCCTCAAGGGGAGACCTGTTTGGCATTTCTTGGTACTTAGATGTTTTTCACATCTAATGTTGCCATCAATGTCAAAAGGGGAGGTTGTTGACCATTTGGTGGAATTAATTATGTGTTACATTGATTTATTGTCATTGATGTCAACACTAGTTGTTTGGATGCTTTACCGGCACCCTTCTGGTCCCGGTAGGTTAAGTGGTTTCTAGTTAACTTGGATTTGGTATGATCCGACAGGATCTGGTGCAATATGGTGATGGAATTGGCTTGTTCATGATACTTATACTCATATTTGGTCAGTTGGTTTTGGTCAAGTGATTGGATGATATCCTGCTTGCTTAAGAGATTGGTTTCTGGTTCCGGCGAGGGTTTCACGGGCAGAGCTTTTGGTGGAGATCTTTGATGAATTGCATAAGTGGTGTTGGTGTAGCTTCTGATGGAGTTTCAAGATGTTGTTGGTGATCATGTTTGAGATTTGGAGGTTGGAGATCATTGATGTGGCGTGTGGACCTATACTTGGTCCCGGTTGATCTAGGTTATCGATCGACTTTAATGTAACGTGTGGATAGGACTTGTTGTTGTATTTCCGAGATGTCTTATATGTTGTTATTTGCTTGTTTGGTCTAAGGATGACATGGTTTGTATTTATGTAATTGGTTTATTGTTTGATGGTCGACCTGATTGTTAATGGTCGAGGGTTTGTATAAATAGATGTAAGATCTCATTGTAGATCATCATGGTTAATGTAAGAGGTCATGGTCAAGGAATGTAATGTGCGAATAATGTAATATCATTCAGGCAGAGGAGTTGGTCGACCATTGGAGATCAAATTTGGTTTATTTAAGAGGATTTAGTCCTCCGGTATTGAGCTTAACCGGAACTGTACTCGGGCATAGGAGATGCTATCTTTTGCAGTTCAACACTTCTCTGGATTGTAGTTTGGATTTGTATGTAATCAATGAGACTCCTTTTGTGATGAGCAGTGTGCTCTAGGTTGTTGGCATTCCTGCAAGTGCAGGCCCCTTCATTGTAATTCACATACTTACTACAGAAGTATTATCTGACTATGGGTAGGCTTCCCATCGTGGTTTTTCCCTTTACCAGGTTTTCCACGTACAAATCTTGGTGTCGTGTGGATAGCTTTTATTCTATGATTATTGTTTATGCTTAATTGTATTAACTTCTATTCTGGTATTATTGTTTTGAGTTCCGGTATTAAAGTTTAAATTGCTAATGCTTCTGGTAATCTGTGACAACTGATTCACCCCTCCCCCCATCTCAGTTGTCTTCTGGTTATCTGAACTGTCTAACAACCATAACTAGGAGCATATACGAGCTACTATTGTTAGACCTTATAAGGGTAATTGAACCCTAAATCCTTCAAGGCGAAAAGGTGGCACCCTCAAGCACCTAAACCAATGTGATGGAAATACAAATAAATAAAATTTATTTTTATAGTTAACCTTAATTAATAATTATTTTTTATAAAAAAGATACTAAATAAATTAATTTATTTACAATATCATTATAAAGTTGGAAAAAATATTTTATTATTCAAATACAAAATAATAATAAAAATGTAAATAAACTTTCCTAATATATCTTTGGAATAAAAGTAAAATATAATATACAAATTACTGCACTTAATTACAGTTGTGAAGATTTTATTAAAAAACTGCATTAAATTTATCTTAAAATTACCATGACAAATTCTTGGAGGCATTTTGTCTAGGCTTGCACATTTTACACACATGTCTACCAGGAAAGTTGCAGCTAAACCAAATGACAAAATTCTTGGAACGGTTATCTTGTGCTAGTTGTACATACTAGCTCTCCCATTTTATGCACGGGCTGGAATGATACTAGCAACAATTTTCAAGTTTGGATTAACACCTATGAATCGCATTTGGTTTTGGTTTTGGAGATTGGATTAACACCTGCCAATCCTTTTCACCAAACACACTTTGTGCATATCCTACTCTCACAACATTCGATGAGACCACATTTCTTTGAGGCGTCCAGTTAAACAGTGACAGCTCATTCCATATTTTGCATACATTTGCCAAAGCATTTCCAACTATGACAGTTCACCATATAAATCGTCTTTCCTTGATGCTTTGATGGATGTCCATACCCTATTCTAGAGCTCCCATTTTGGCACATGCCGGAAGAAAGCTGGAAAGTAAAGTGTAGTTGTATAGTTTGTCAAAAATCTATACAATTCATATAGGTGCATAGTTTGTACTTGTCAAAAATAAAATTAGTATTAGTATTAGTTAGCATAGAACTTAGTGATAAAATATTATATGCCTACATCATTTATTGACTCACTCTGCATCATCTAGTCATATATAAGTGCAATCCACCTATATTACGTATGAGTTACACATTTGATAATATGTTTTTTTATTTAAAATATTTTTTATTTATTGTATTACTTTTTATTTTCCAAGGGGAGTGGAGCCCTCCATTTATTTTTGTCAAGGGGATCTTAGTTCTAGTGGACCCTACACTCAAACTTAGTCTTAGTCACCATCACATCCATGATAGTCAACATAATTTCGTTGCCTATTCAAACTCTACATCGCTCATTCTCAACTAGGAGAAAGGACCTAGTAGTTGAGCATGTACCAATAGTTGTTAAGAAATGTACTAATATTGTAAAAAGTAACCAATCAGGTGATGCCATGTCAGCTGCACAACTATTGGGGTCTCTTTTGCACGCCTATTGGTCTCACTTTTTTGGGGGGCTGTTTTGGACACCTTGGCAAAAAGCATGCTAATGTGGCATCATATTTGATGATGTGGCCCTGAAACCTTAGTTATAAGCAGGGGCCTTGCCAAGTAAGCTGCTGTAAAAAAATCAGAGTGATTTGAAATTTCCAAGTAGGATTTTGAGAAACCTGAAGTTGGGGTGCACAACTACTGGGTCCTTTCCCCTAGCACTCATCCCACCTATGAAATCCACCTTGTTAACACTCAAATCTATATATGACATTTTCATGGTATTATATTCATCACCTAGGTTTCTAGTGTCACTCATCTCATTGTCTCAATAATGACAAGGGTAAAGTTTCATTTTCCTAAAGGAGGTGTTTTCTTCCAAGAGGTGTAAATTTCTTCTAGAGTGTCATTTTTTCACATTCATATAGATGCTAGAGATATTTTTGAGAAAATCACAATAGTATAAGTAACATTTAGAAATTTTTCTACTATAGTGCCTATTAATTCAATTTGAATCCTATATTCACTTGATTTTTTTGTCAAGCCAAAGATTGCATCTAAAATATCGAATTTTGGATTTCTTATAGCATTACCTATCCATCCATGTTATTTTTCTAACTTATACCTTTGATATTAAAATTTTAGTTGGATGTGATTTTGAGTATTTTGTTTCATTTCTTTGACGTTAAAATTAGTGGTTGATTTATGCCTAGGGGATTCATTTTTAGCATTGATTCATATTGGATATATTATAATATCTACTAAGTATTTCAAGTCTTTTGGATATCTAACTTAGTTCATTATGGTTTTTTCACTTCATTCTTATATATTCATATTGCAAAGGAAAAACTATAAGAAATGGAGAGATGGTATCTTAAAACTTTAATTTTTGCTCTACATATATATGGTCTTGTTTCTTAACAAAATTCTTTTTATAGTAAATTTATTTATAATTTTGAAAATGATATTGTTGTTGTTCAATGAGGTTGTATTGGAGTTTAAGAGTGGGAAAAGGGGGATAATTTATTTACTATCTCATGTTAACAACACAACTAGGGGATTTGATTTTTTATGGTGGTAATTTGGTTGTGAGAGTGTTGATTGTGTAGACACCTAAAATTGTCATGTCTAATTAAATAAATATTTTATTTATTTAATTATTTTAGCCTAACTCTTCTATTAATTGAATAAATCTTTATTTATTTAATTAATTAATTTATCCTCTTCTAGCCTTATTTCTCATTTAAATAAATACATTTATTTATTTAAACTATCCTTTTCCTAAATTAAATAAATACTTTTATTTATTTAATTGATCTCACTTCTTCTATTAATTAGATAAATCTTTATTTATTTAATTAATTCATTAACATTTTCTACCTATGACACATGTCATTCATCTCTTAACTTCTACACTACCTATCCTCTCATTATTTTCTCTACCTACCCTCTAATCATAGTCGGTCATTTATCTTTTACACCTCTCAATCTTATCCCTCCATTTCTTGTAGTGTCTTCTATATAAGGAGATGATTCCTTCATTATCAACCCTATTCCAATCATTCTAATCAATCAATGATTCTGATCATTCTAATCATTCTATTCAATTCAACTACTAGCACTCTCGACTACTCTAGCATTCAAACTTCCACATGTGATCAAGCCTACTTGCAACCACATTTTCGTTCTTTGTTGAGCTCTTGTGCACACATAAAATCTGAGGGCAAATATATCAAGCAAGATCAATGGAGATCCAAACCCTATTGGACATGTGATGGTATAATCGTTGTGATTTTTGTTGATTTACATTGTCTTAGGTATCTTCATATGTTAAGGTGGATCTTTGTTGTTGTTAGGCAAGGGTTTTGTGGTTGAATTCATTTAGTCTTTCAATATTGTTATTCCATTTTCACCATAAACAAATTGCATCCCTAGAGAATCATACGAGTGGGGAACTTTATTATAATGGATATTGTTAACATTATTAATTTAGTCTTGATTAGTTCATGAACGAAATTGGTCATGCTTCAAAAAATGGTTTTGAGAGATCCCTACATGTTTATCTATGATGTTGATGTGTTCCTTTATATTTTAATGTCTCCATTGTTAATGAGGTCTTGGACTTGTCTTTTCAACTTCATGCACCTATTAGTAAATTGGAATTTGATTTTGTGGTATTCACAATATCACTCTCCCTATACCACTCATGTTTAGACTTGTCATTAAACACTTAGCTTGTGGAAAAAAATTGAAAGGCTTAGTTTGTGGGAAAAGTATCATGTTTGCTTTACCTCTTCTACCTTTTCTTTACCTTTCAAACTAGCACCATTGTTGTTTACTGGTGAGGACTTGCTTCTACAAAATTTAGCAATATGTCCAATTTTGTTACAGGCATAACAAGTCACATTATTTCTCTGAATAGCTTTCCCATAACCTATGCTCGTTTGTATTCTGCATTGATTAGATAAGTGTCCAAATCTTCCACAAACATAACATCTCACATTCATTTTGCAATTTTCAGAATTATGACAAATTTTGCTGCATTTTGAACATTGACCGGTAGGTGTATCGGTATTCTGATAATTTCTAGATCTACATTGATTTTCTCTATGACCATACTTGTTACAGTTAAAGAATTTTCCATTAAATTTATAAGTAGTAGGTTGTCTTACCGGTTTGCCATGATCCTGCGTATTTGCAGTACCAAAGCTTTCACCAGTTTCAAAGCCAAGACCATTAGTGTCACCATTAGGTTTCTGATTCTTCAACAAGTCACCAAGTTCTTCTGAGCTTTTCTTGAATTTTTCTTTGTGCTGATTTGTAGTATCCAGTTCTCTTTCCAAGATACCTTTCTGTCTCATGAGTTCATTTCAATTATTTTGTGCATGCATCAGATCTGTCTTCAACATATCATTTTCATAACTAAGTCTTGTGTTTTTATTTGCAGCCTCATTCAGTCTTCTAGTCAATTCTTGTTCATTCTTCTTTCTATCTTCAATTTCTTTACAAAATCTCATAGTCATATCTTGCATCTCATTCTTTGTTGTCATGTTTTCTTGTTTCAACTTATTCATCAAATCACTAAGATTTTCCTTTTCATCATTCTCATTTTGCATCTTTTCACAAAGTTCTCTTCTCTTGTTCCTTGCAATGGTGATATTTTTTTGAAGTGCTTGAATAATATCCTGTGCAACTTTTAGATCATCTTCAAGTCTGATATTTTTCAACTTTTCTATATCATAGTCTGAGAGAGCTGCTTCTAATTGCTTCATCAAGTTTTCCATCTCTACCAGTGTCAAGATCTTCCTCAAGTTGTTAGGCTTATGAAAATAGAGGACCAAGCTCTGATACCAATTGTTAGGATTCCCAAAGATACTGAGAGGTGGGGGTGAATCAGTATCTAACCGGTTTGATAATTTTCTTAACTTAAAACATGTAAAGCATATCAATATTGTATACCGGTAAACAAAAAGTAATGCAATAAATAGAGATAACATCAACCACATGAAAAGCACACCATAACACAATAGTTTAATGAGGAAACCCGGTGTGGGAAAAACCTCATGGGATTTGTGACCCACAATATTCACTTACTGGCCAATAAGAGAATAGTACTGTTACAATAGGGGCCTGCACATGTAGGAAGGCCAAGTGCCTAGAGCTCACTGCTTGATTACAAAATGGGAAGTCTCACTGACTTACAAAATGGATTATGCAAATCCAATGTCTTGTACTACTTCAAAATAGCATCTACTATGCCAAATCTAGTACCAGTTTAAGCTCTGCTTTATAGATAAACCCTTAACCTATAATTCGCATAATAGGTCTACCTTATTTTGCCTATCTACTTCCTTACAAAATGTTCTATAGTGATCTCATACATATATGAGTCATTTTACAACTTGCCAAGTCGGCTTATAATGATTTTACAATTAATTACAAAATATATTATAAACAAAATTCCTATCGGCCTGGGTGTTGGTATACTTCCTTTCACTGTCGGTGTTCTATGTGCCGGTGTAGAGTCTGTCGTTGCTGGTGTTGGTAAATTGTCTTGCCAGTGTCATAGGATTGCAAGGTTTCCATCAATGACAAAACCTTCAATCACCTACAATGTCTCATTGGAGTGTGCATTTGCCAACAAAAGCTTGCATTTGTAATGATGTATTAATGCAAATTTAGGTACAAGCTGACAAACTGGCTCTTGAGGTGGGCCACTTACAGGAGATCCTTCAGCACTGGGGAAATGCCCCTTGTGTGGTTTCCAGAGTGTTGTTGGATTTTGTCTTTGTCGACCGCACTCTGCCCCGTGGTCATCGTCATCGCAATTCCTCCGCTCGACGCTCTCAGACCCCACGGTCCCAGGATCCTCATCGGTCCTCTGGTAGGAGAGATGATGCATGGAGGTGTCACTTGGCTTTTCCTCTGCATCGTGGCTCTGCCTCAGGGTGGCCTTCTGCTACTCCTGTGACTTTGGCTCCTCCTGCTAGTGATGGCTCTAGGTGGCCTACTACCACCACCTCCAATTTTCCTTGCCTAGCTCTGGTGATTTCACCTCCCAGGCGGGAGGAAGGAGAATAAGACAAAGATCTTAAATATGGGTGGTCTATGCCGGACCCGACTCCTGACCCCGCTGATGTATGGGGCAAGAAAGATGATCTAGATCCTCCTCCCTCGGCTACCTCTGCTTTGGCTACTTGAGGAAGTTTTTTGATGAATACCTTTGTTTTTTAACTTCGGCTTCTTTTCGTGTGACTCTCGCGGGGTGATCTTGTATCCCCTAGCCTTTTTTGTGAATATGTACTTAGATATTTATACTTAATAGAGAAGGCCTATTCACTAAAAAAAATCAAACATTTATCCCACCCAAATTTCAGTGGATGTCCGTAATTATTTGATCACAACTTGTGGTCACTTTTTATTTCCCAACATTCTTCTGGCCTATGCCAAAAGGGGAGCTCTGAAGTTGGTTCCTCACTGCCATCACTTGGAATTGATGAGCAAGTTGACTCAATGGCGAATAGCCAATGTTGCAAGATATGCACAAAATGTGTATGTTAAAAAAAAAAGCTAGAAACTTTCAAGCAAATATGATTGATAGTTGTCAAGAACCTCTACCAATATCCTCACAGCCTCAACTATATGAAGTTTGATGATGCCACCGTTATTGCAGGTGCTTGGTTTTCAAACTACACCCATCTCTATTTTTTAACATGCAACAACAAAGTGAAGGGTAAAAAATAAGAATAAGAATGATACATTCCAAACATCCACTCAATAAAATAATATTGAATAAATAAAATATTTTCACATAAAGTCGTATCAGAGGCACCAATCACTCACCAATACAACATAGAAAATAAAATTGAAAGGAAGTACAATCGCCTCCATTTAACACTCAAATGCTATTACAAAAATTTACACAAATCTACATTGAATGGAAAATAAGATTAACATGCTAGACCACAACGAAAAGGTACCCAAAAAGGAATCTAAATAGAATAAAGTTTGCATTAAAAATAACAACAAAAAATAGTAGAAAATAATTTTAATCAAAAGTGTATCTTAAGAGGGCCCCACATAAGTAGCATGCAAAAGGTAGGTATTAGTCTCTACTCTATTTGTATCTTATCTCTCCTATATTTCTACTGCATATGATTTACATTCATCACGTGTTCATCACATATATATTTTTCGATGAAGGGACATGACTCTTAAGGAAACCTAATAATTCATGCTACATTTGAGAATCAATATTAATATATAGAAAAAAATAACACTAAAGTAAATGCCAAATAGAGTGTGGAATTGTAAATAAATACAATTTACAATACTGCATTATAGCCCCCACTTTAGGAGTATAGACTTATTCACATACTCATAGTAAAGGAGGAGAAAGGAACTTAAAGAAAGAAATACTAGGGATAAGATGACACCCAGTTGAGAGAAGCAATCCCCAAGATTAGGATCTTATTAGCTCATGCAAGAACATCCAAAAAGCAAGATACACTAACAAAGGAAAACACAACACACACAAAGCCAAAAAAATAAAACACACAATCTAGATGACCAACACCTCATGGAGCATAAACATGTTCAACAAAGGATCAATCTAGCAAGTTGTGTCATGCTATATGATTAGGATGAGTCATATAAATGCCACTTGATAGCAAGTTGTGTTATGCTAGGTGGTTTATAGACCATCATTTTTTAGGGATAGGAAACAAGGATCAAAATAGTATGTCATTTTATACTAGATGATAAAAAAGGTCATATGCTAGAAAACTTGCTAGAGATATATTGATAAAAACACCTTAGGGGGCGTTATGCAACACAACACCACGCTCAAGGAATACATCAATGACTACAACAAACAACAAGGAGCCCTCTATTCCCCCTTTAATATGTCAGCATATTGCTATCTTTCTATCTTAAGGATAAAAAAAGAGATATATATCAAGGATACACACCTTCAACACCAAGAAGATATTCTTTTTAAGAATGCATGCATCTAGGTTAGGAAGGTATTTGTTTAAAGGATACATGTACCTCCAAGGAAGGAAAAGATCATTGTGAAGGATAAATTTGTAGCAAGGATAAATGAGTCCTTATCAAGGATACATAGCTACTAAAAAGGAAAAGATGGAGAGGGGGGATCCTTGACTAATGATATCTACCTTGATAAAGAAAGGAAATACTCAAACAAGGATGGATTTTAAAGACTAAGGGGGATGAATATGTTTACCAATAATAATCACATTGCCAAGAGATGGGAGAGGGAATTCTTGATAAAGGATGAATGCTATAAACTCTAAGGAGAGATAATCTTTAAATATATGCACTTTCAAGCAAGAAAGAGGTCCTAATCAAGGATGCACACTTCCAAGAAAGGAGAAAATCCTCATGAAGGGCATAGAATTAGATGCAAAGAAGGGATCTTTGTAAAAGATACATATCCAAAAAAGAGGAAAGGGATCTCCATTAAGGATTCATGTTTCTAAACTACTCCTGGCCTCGAGTGTATAGGAAAGAGTAATTACACCATATATTATTATGATGCCACTCAAGTATGATTGCACATCAAATTGTAATACCATGAATGACAATGAGCCCCCAAAAGGTAAGCTATAAATGTCACATAGTAAGGAGAAACATAATAGACACAAATATTATTCAATTATATGAGAAACTAGTAAAAAATGGAGTCAAATGTTGATTGTTATAGGAATGTTTCCATTACAAAGGGATTTTCTAACTTCTCTCTTAAGGGATATTGTAAAAAATGGAGTCAAATGTTGATTGTTATAAGAATGTTTCCATTAAAAATGATTTTTCTAACTTCTCTCTTAAGGGCTACTCAAAATGTTATGTTTGTTTATTCTAACATAAGCCAAGTTTAGCATTGAAGAGAAAAAATAAACTGTAGACAAGAAAAAAATTAAGGTTGTGGCATATTTGGAAATTATATGGCCAAATGATTAAAGATTGAGGCATAACATATAATTGATACAATAGAAATATAGGTACAATGATATTCTTACTAGATGGATAGGAATAGTGAACCATTACATGATGAGAAATATTAGAGATAATCCTAAAGAATTTTATCGAAGAGTTTGGTCAAAGGTGAGAACCAAACTTAGACTATAATGGTAGTATGTATGAGGTAAGGCAAGGAAATACATGTCTCTTAGTTATTGTAATAAATTTTTCTTGTCAACTCTATATAGTGTTTGTGTATGGATTTGTTAACCAAATCAAAATGATTGAATCGTCACTAGTGTACTACTAATTCTGATAGTATCATGGATTGAAAGATAGAATGACACCTAAGATTGGATAAAGGGATCACAAGTGAACAATTAGAAAGATGAAATATTTTAATTGTAGCTTCCATGTTCTAGTAGTTATAAATATAGGATGAAATTTACAAAATGAGATTCCTCTAAAGAATGAGGTTCACAATTTTTAAAATGTCCCTTTCCATACTATTATCTTAGTAGAGAAATTGGACTAACTATACTTCTATTACTAGTATTAATTTAGAATTGCCCCTTTTCTAAGGGAAAAATAAATAAATGCATAGAGTTCATTTAGTGTCTTGTTTAGCAATTAGTAAATGTTTCAAATAAGGGCCTTAATTTTTTAGTGAATAGAAAATATTATAGAGCAACTAAATCATTGTATTTCTACAAAAAGTATAGCATTATCTTATTCACCTAGTCATGTTGTTATTGAACTTCTAAAAAAATTTATTTTGTCATAGTAAACAATGTGTGATTTGAGTCTAATAACATAAAATTTATAATACACATATTACACATCCAAATCACATTTTCCATTACTATTAAAATTTTCCTTGTTTTAGGAGTGATATTTTTATTAATATTAATTCTCACTTAATTTTGGAGCACATTCATTTTGAAATTGTAATTTTGTAGGATTTTTCAATTAGAATTCATACATATATAATTGGACTTTCAAGAGGTGTGTTGTGGTCTTTCGATGGAGACTAATATATAGACAAACCTCAAAATCATGCAATGAAAACAAGACTATTGAATATGACATCAATATTGTGTTGTAATGTTTGTATTCTCCTTTCTCTCATTTTTATCATGGCCTCCATTTTAATCTAGGCATATGAATCCTTGAATTTGACTATACAAAGAATATAGGTAGCACATATGTGAGGAGTAAAAACTATTTTTCTATGTTTACACAAATAAGAAATTAAACTTTTGATAGCTATAGTTTAGTCATAGCTATGAAAACATTTATCTATTTGGTCATCTAGCTTGGGAATATTATTTTATTATAAATAATTTTTAAATATTTGTTCCCTTATTTTAATCTCATTGGTAATCATGTGATCACAACATGTATCTATAAGAAAAAATATATTTTGGAGAGATTTTATATAAATAGATTGGGCCACATTTACATCATTTCATACGCTACCTACAAATATTATACATAAACTAAATCAGCCTATATTACTTAATATATAAGATTTTTTTCGTTCTTGAATTATGTAAGGAAATAAAAATTCATTTCTAACCATCAATTTCCTCTCTTATCTAAGGCTTCTAATTTTATTCCAAGAAGTCATATGCATATGTCATTTAATTTTTTCTACCCCACACAATAACTTAATTATCCAAAAGAAATTATGGGTTAAGAAAACCTTTTAGTGGCATGTGAATATTACTTCCTAGAAAGAAATTAGAATCACTTGAACAAATGTACAATATAAGGTATATATTCATTCATAGCTAAGAGTGAGGCCATATATAAGTTTCATCTTTATGACGTTTTTTTTTCTAAATGTTTGATCTATGTTTGTTTTTAGACCTTCCTAATGGTAGACTAATGTGTGACTTTGATATACATTGCCCCCCCCCTCAACAGCATCTAATGCCATTGTTGGTCATTTCGTGGAATTGATTAATGTGTTGCATTGATGTTTTGTCATTGATGTCAACACTAGCTATTTGGATGCTTTACTGGCACCCTTCTGGTCCCGATAGGTTAAGTGGTTTCTGGTTAACTTGGATCTGGTATGATCCAGTAGGCTCCAGTACAATCTAGTGATGGAATTGGCTTGTGCATGATACTTATACTCATATTTGGTCAGTTGGTTTTGGTCTGGTGATTGGATGCTATCATGCTTGCTTAAGAGATTGGTTTCTGGTTCTGGTGAGGGTTTCATCGACAAAGCTTTTGGTGGAGATCTTTGATGAATTGCATAAGTGGTTTTGGTGCAGCTTCTGATGGAGTTTCAGGATGTTGTTGGTGATCATGTTCAAGATTTGGTAGTTGGAGATCATTGATGTGTTGTGTGGACCTATACTTGGTCCCGGTTGATCTAGGTTATGGATCGGCTTTAATGTAACATGTGGATAGGACCTATTATTGTATTTTTGGAATGTCTTATGTGTTGTTATTTGCCTGTTTGGTCTAAGGCTGACATGGTTTCTATTTATGTAATCGGTTTATTGTCTGGTGGATGACTTGATTGTTTATGGTCGAGGGTTTGTATAAATAGATGTAAGATCTCATTGTAGATCATCGTGGTTAATGTAAGAGGTCATGGTCAAGAAATGTAATGTGCAAATAATGTATTATCATTTAGGCAGAGGAGTTGGTCGATCATTGGAGATCGAATTGGGTTTATGTAAGAGGATTTAGTCCTTTGGTATTGAGCTTAACCGGAACTGTACTTGGGCACAGGAGATGCTATCTTTTGCAGTTCAACAATTCTTCGGATTGTAGTATGGATTTGTATGTAGTCAATGAGACTCCTTTTGTGATGAGTAGTGTGCTCTAGGCTATTGGCCTTCCTGCAAGTGTAGGCCCCTTCATTAAAATTCACATACTTACTGCAAAAGTATTATCTAACTGTGGGTAGGCTTCCCACCGTGGTTTTTCCCTTTACCGGGTTTTCCACTTACAAATCTTGGTGTTGTGTGGATGGCTTTTATTCTGTAATTATTGTTTATGCTTAATTGGATTAACTACTATTCTAGTATTATTGTTTTGGGTTTCGGTATTAAAGTTTAAATTGCTAATGCTTTTGGTAATCTGTGACAATTGATTCACCCCCCACCCCCCCTCTCAGTTATCTTCAGGTTATCTGAACTATCTAACAATTGGTATCAGAGCATTGGTCCTCTCTGTAGAAAGCTTAACCACTTGCGGAAGATCCTATGGCAACTAATAGTTCAAGTTCATCTAGTTCTTTTGGAGACCTATCTTTTGAAGGTATATTCTGAGGCTTGATGGAACAAATTACGCAGTATGGAAGATTCAGATGGAGACTCATCTGAGATGTCTTGGCAAGGAGATTTGGGAGATCACATAGAACGGTGTCACACCCTTTAATCCAGGATCTGGCAATCCTCCTCTAGCTAACCTGGACAAAGAGCTTGAGAATGATTGTAGAGAAAGAGAAGCCCTCTTTATGCACTTTCTGATCAGCAAATAATGGGATTAATAGACAAATCATCTGAAAAGGCTATATGGGATAAGTTGGAGACTCTTAATGAAAGTGACCCTACAGTGAAGATTGCTAAACTTTATGGTTACCGAGTGAGATATGAAAACCTAAAGATGGAAGAAGATGAAAGGATTATTGCATTCATGAAAAAGGTAAATGAGATTGTTATGGAAATTCAATGTTGTGGTGGAACTCTCAGTGAAGATGAAATTGTTTCTAAAGTCCTGAGAGCCCTACCACCAGCTTACAAAATGAAGGCTACTGCTATTAATAAGTTGAGAACAGTGGCTAATACATCTGTCAACAAAGATACCTTGGTTGGAAAACTATCTTCTTTTGAGCTTGAGGAATTTGGACCTTCTGGAGCTGTGAAGATTGAACCTACTTTTCATGCATCTACATATGCAATCGGTAAGAAAGAATACAAATCTTTATAAGCAAAGGAATTAGAAGATATGAAGAGAGAAGATGATGAGTTTGAGCAACTTGAAGCACTATTTTCTAGAATAGTACCAAAAGGACCAGTAGGAAGTAAGTACGAAGGAAAAACACCTTTTAAATGTTTTGCATGTAATAAGATTGGTCATTTTGCATCTAGATGTCCTGAAAGGAATTCAAAATTTTAAGAAAGAGTTAAAAGATATTTTAAGCCTAACCCTGGATATCAGAACAAGTATAGATTCAAGAAAAATAGAGACAAATCATGCTACATAGCGGATGAGGACAACATTACTGATTCAAATAATGAACCAGTAGAAGACTCTGCTAGTGGATCCGGCAATGGGAAGGAATGGGTATTCTTGGCTATCAAGAAAGATGATCCGGCACTGGAAGAGAATGTACCTGAGGAGAATTCACTTGTTGTTAAAATTCAGGACAAGGATGAATGGGTAATTGATAGTGGTTGTTCACATCATGTGACTGGAGATAAAGGGAAGTTTCTGTCTTTGCAAGAATTTGATGGTGGACTAGTTAGATTTGGAGATGACAAGGCATGTCTGATCAAAGGAAAAGGAACTATATCATTGGATGGTAAGAACAATACTGACAATGGTTATTATGTTGAAGGTTTGAAGCATAATCTTCAGAGTGTAGGACAATTGGTAGATAAGGGATTTCAAATACAATTCAAGGACAACAAATACAAAATCATTAACAGATTTGGCTTGGAGATTGCAATCGATACACAGACAAAAGGTAACATATTTCATTTAAACTCTGGTGAGAAGACATGTTTGATTTCACAGACTAATGAGAGTTGGCTATGGAATAAAAGGTTGTGTCATGTGAATTTTGATTGCATTGTGAAGATTAGTTCAACTAAGGCAGTTAGGGATATACCTAAGATTATGAAGCCCTATAATCCGATATGTAAAGAATATCAAATGGGTAAACAGGTCTGAAACTCTTTTAGGAGTATACAAGATAAATCAAATGATGTTCTTGATCTTATTCATATTTATTTGTGTGGCCCTACTAGAGTTAAAAAAATTCATGGTGATAGATATTTCATGCTAATCATTGATGATTATTCTAAAATGATGTGGGTTACTTTTTTGAGAGAAAAATTTGAAGCATTTGAAAAGTTTTAAATCTTTAAGGTTAAAGTGGAAACTGAGACAGGATTGAAGATTAAATGTTTGAGATCATATCATGGTGGAGAATTCACATCCGGTGAGTTTAATAACTTTTGTGACAAGCATGGTATAAGAAGACAATTTTATGCTCCTCAAACACCTCAGTAGAATGGAGTTGTGGAAAGGAAAAACAAAACTATCTTGGATGTTGCTAGAACAATGATGATGGAAGATAATCTACCTCATATCTATTGGAGAGAAGTTGTGAGTACAACGGTTTATACATTCAATAGAGTACATATCAAAAGAGAAACCGGCAAGACACCGTATGAATTATGGCTAGGCAATACACCTACAGTTAAGTATTTCAGAATTTTTGGTAGTAAATGCTATATCAGGAGAGATGATACTATTGGGAAATTTGATCCTAGAAGTGATAAAATCATAATTCTTGGTTATTCTAATGAAAGCAAAGCATATAGATGATATAACAAGAGATTGCAGATAATTGTGGAGAGTGCTAATGTCAAAGTAGATAACTTGAACAAAAGTCAAATCGGAGTTTATGAGAAGGAACCGACAGTGGAAATGATTATATCTAAACCAACAGCACCTTTACCAGAATAGAGAGTTGAACTAGTTACTATGGAAACATCAGAGAATTCTACAGAAACTGAAGAATAGGGAAGAGGAATAGAGTCAGAAGACTCCTAGGTATGTAAGATTGAATCATTCTGAAGATCAAATCATTGCGGATAAGAACAATAGAGTGATGACAAGAAGAAGACTAGAAACTAATGAGGTATATTTAATTTCACAAGTTGAACCAGTATCAGTAATTGAGGCATCTAAAGATGAACATTGGTTAAAGGCTATGGAAGAAGAATTGGATCAAATTGAGTAAAATAACACATGGACTTTGGTTCCTCATCCTGAAAATAAAAATGTTATTGGAACTAAATGGGTTTTTAGGAATAAATTGAATAATGATGGTCAAGTTATATGGAATAAGGATAGATTGGTTTGTAAAGGATATTCTCAGAAGGAAGGAATTAATTATGGAGAGACTTTTGCACCGATAGCTAGGATTAAAGCTGTAAGATTATTTCTTGCCTATGTTGGTTATAACAACTACAAAGTTTATCAGATGGATGTTAAATGTGCATTTTTGAATGGGATCTTGATGAGGAAGTATATATTGAGCAACCTGATGGTTTTTCACTATCAGATGATACAGATATGGTTTGCAGGTTAAAAAAAGCTTTATATGGATTGAAACAAGCACCTAGAGCTTGGTATCCAAGATTGGATAAATATATTTTAAAGTTTCATTTTACTAAGGGCGGAGCTGATAGTAATTTATA
>NW_026729672.1:30000-46206 GCF_030272615.1 Cryptomeria japonica | reverse complement strand
GCTCCAAGGTGCGGCGTGCACGAAGTCGGAGCCCGGTTTGCCCCGGGTGCGCACCTCGCGTGCACCTTCGCCGCGGTGGGCACCATGGCGTGCACGAAGTCGGAGCCCGGTTTGCCCCGGGTGCGCACCTCGCGTGCACCTTCGCCGGGGTGGGCACCTTGGTGTGCAGACCTTGGCTGGGTTGCGCGCCCTGGTGGGCACCATGGTGCGCACCAAGGAGCGCTCCGAAGTGTGCTCCAAGGTGCGGCCTGCACGAAGTCGGAGCCCGGTTTGCCCCGGGTGTGCACCTCGGGTGGGCACCTTGGTGCGCATGCCTTGCCTGGGCTGCGCACCAGGGCGGGCTCAAGATGGCACCCGCGTTCCTTTTTTTTCACTATCTTTCAAAACGGAAATTTTAAAATCTCATTTTTTTTTGCCTTTTTCTGGAAATTAGTGAAGGCAGCGCATCAAAGGTGCGCACCTCGCTGCCCACCACGGTGCGCAACGCCGGTGGGCACCCGGGAGTGCTTCGAAGTGTGCTCCAAGGTGCTGCGTGCACGTTGTCGGAGCCCGGTTTGCCCCGGGTGCGCACCTCGCGTGCACCTTCGTCGGGGTGGGCACCTTGGCTGGGTTTGCCCCGGCTGCGCTCCGAAGCGGGGTTATTGGAGCGCCGCCTCTTTTTTTGTCGGAGCGTTTGGTGGGGTTTCTCGCATTGGCTCTTCCGAGGCCCGGTTGCCACCCTGGCGCGCACGAAGTCGGAAGTAGGGTTAATTGCCCGGGTGCGCACCTTTGCCAGGGTGGGCACCTTACCTGGGCTGCGCACCAGGGCGGGCTCAAGATGGCACGCGCGTTCCGTTTTTTTCACTATCTTTCAAAACGAAAATTTTAAAATCTCCTTTTTTTTTTGCCTTTTCTGGAAATTAGTGAAGGCAGCGCATCAAAGGTGCGCACCTCGCTGCCCACCTTGGTGTGCTCTGAGGTGCGCACCCGGGAGCGCTACGAAGTGTGCTCCAAGGTGCGGCGTGCACGTTGTCGGAGCCCGGTTTGCCCCGGGTGCGCACCTCGCCTGCACCTTGGCCGGGGTGGGCACCTTGGCTGGGTTTGCCCAGGGTGCGCTCCGAAGCGGGGTTACTGGAGCGCCCCCTCTTTTTTTGTCAGAGCGTTTGGTGGGGTTTCTCGCATTGGCTCTTCCCAGGCCCGGTTGTTGGGTGCGCTCCCACCCTGGCGCGCGCGAAGTTGGAAGTTGGATTAATTGCCCGGGCGCGCACCTTCGCCAGGGTGGGCACCTTGGTGCGCACACCTTGGCTGGGCTGCGCACCAGGGCGGGCTCAAGATGGCACCAGCATTCCCTTTTTCTCACTATCTTTCAAAACGGAAATTTTAAAATCTCGTTTTTTTTTTGCCTTTTATGGAAATTAGTGAAGGCATCGCATCAAAGGTGCGCACCTCGCTGCCCACCTTGGTGTGCTCCGAGGTGCCCACCACGGTGCGCAACGCCGGTGCGAACCCGGGAGCGCCCCGATGTGTGCTCCAAGGTGCGGCGTGCACGAAGTCGGACCCCGGTTTGCCCCGGGTGCGCACCTCGCGTGCACCTTGGTGCGCACACCTTGGCTGGGTTGCGCGGCCTGGTGGGCACCATGGTGCGCACCAAGGAGCGCTCCGAAGTGTGCTCCAAGGTGCGGCGTGCACGAAGTCGGAGCCCGGTTTGCCCCGGGTACGCACCTCGCGTGCACCTTCGCCGGGGTGGGCACCTCGGCTGGGTTGCGCGCCCTGGTGCGCACCAAGGAGCGCTCCGAAGTGTGCTCCAAGGTGCGGCGTGCACGAAGTCGGAGCCCGGTTTGCCCCGGGTGCGCACCTTCGCCGCGGTGCGCACCATGGCGTGCACGAAGTCGGAGCCCGGTTTGCCCCGGGTGCGCACCTCGCGTGCACCTTCGGCGGGGTTGCGCGCCCTGGTGGGCACCATGGTGCGCACCAAGGAGCGCTCCGAAGTGTGCTCCAAGGTGCGGCGTGCACGAAGTCGGAGCCCGGTTTGCCCCGGGTGCGCACCTCGCGTGCACCTTCGGCGGGGTTGCGCGCCCTGGTGGGCACCATGGTGCGCACCAAGGAGCGCTCCGAAGTGTGCTCCAAGGTGCGGCGTGCACGAAGTCGGAGCCCGGTTTGCCCCGGGTGCGCACCTCGCGTGCACCTTCGCCGCGGTGGGCACCATGGCGTGCACGAAGTCGGAGCCCGGTTTGCCCCGGGTGCGCACCTCGCGTGCACCTTCGCCGGGGTGGGCACCTCGGCTGGGTTGCGCGCCCTGGTGCGCACCAAGGAGCGCTCCGAAGTGTGCTCCAAGGTGCGGCGTGCACGAAGTCGGAGCCCGGTTTGCCCCGGGTGCGCACCTCGCGTGCACCTTCGCCAGGGTGGGCACCTCGGTGCGCACACCTTCTCAATGTTTTCTTGCCTTTTCTGGAAATTGGTGAAGGCAGCGCATCAAAGGTGCGCACCTCGGTGTGCTCCGAGGTGCGAACCCGAGAGCGCTCCGAGGTGCCCACGAAGTCGAAAGTCGGGTTAATTGCATTGTTTTCCCCGGGTGCGCTCCGAGGTGCGCAACATCGGCGCGCACCAAGGAGGGCTCCGAAGTGTGCTCCAAGGTGCGCACGATGGCGTGCACCTCTGGTGCGCACGATTCGGAGCTCGGTTTGACCGGGGTGCGCACACCTTGGCTGGGTTGCGCACCTTTTGTGCGCTCCAAGGTGCGCACGAAGTCGGAGCTCGGTTTGCCCCGGGTGCGCACCTTCGCCAGGGTGCGCACCTTGATGCGCACGCCTTGGCTGGGCTGCGCACCTTGGTGGGCGCCATGGTGCGCACCTTTCGTGCGCTCCAAGGTGCGCACGAAGTCGGAGCTCGGTTTGCCCCGGGTGCGCACCTTGGTGGGCGCCATGGTGCACTCCGAGGTGCCCAAGATTGGTGCGCACCAAGGAGCGCTCCGAAGTGCGCTCCAAGGTGCGCGCGAAGTCGAAAGTTGGGTTAATTGTCCGGTTTGCCTCGGGTGCGCACCTTGCGTGCACCTTCGCCAGGGTGGGCGCCTTGGTGCGCACACCTTGGCTGGGCTGCGCACACCTTGGCACCCGCGTTTCCTTCATTTTAAATTTTTTTTTTTTACAATCTCTCAAGTGGGAAATTCTATAATCTCAACTTTTTTTGCCTTTTCAGGAAACTTTTGAATGGAGCGCATCATTGGTGCGCTCCGAAGTGTGCTCCAAAGCTCTCTCCAGCTGCGTGCACCTGCCCCGGCCGCGCACCCGGCCCCGCCCAGCTTCGCTCACCTGTCCCGGGCGTCTGGTGCGGAACCTTAGAGTAAGAAACATCACCGTGCACCTTGGCCAACGTGCGCGACTCGACCGAGCGCGCACTGGCCGAGGTGCACACCGATTTCACCTGGGTGCGCGCGCAGCACCTCGGGCGCACCGGGGTGCGCGCACAACGCCCGGGTTGCACCGTGGCCTGTGTGCTCGGGGCGCCTCGGGTGCGCGCTCGGTGTCGCCCCCGCGCGCGCGGTAGTGCGGGCAGCGCACCCCGGCCCGGCCCGGCCCCGACGAGAACGCAAACGGGCAAAAGGTTTATTCAAATAGCATTGCGACGCCCGGCGAAAAACTAAAAAAGGGTGCAACACCGGGACTTCCCGGGAGGTCACCCATCCCAGTACTACTCCGGCCCAAGCGCGCTTAACTGCGGAGTTCTGATGGGATCCGGTGCACTAATGCTGGTATGATCGCACCCGTTATGAGCTTGTCGCAGTGTGTACTTAGCAAACCGCGACCCACGTGCGAATCCACCCCGGCCACCCACCCCCGTCGAGGTGCACACCCTCCCTCGCGAAGTGCGCCCCGTTCGCCAAGTGTGAGCCCTGCC
This sequence comes from Cryptomeria japonica, assembly GCF_030272615.1. Classification (NCBI taxonomy): domain Eukaryota; kingdom Viridiplantae; phylum Streptophyta; class Pinopsida; order Cupressales; family Cupressaceae; genus Cryptomeria; species Cryptomeria japonica. Next base: position 42,333 of record NW_026729672.1, on the reverse strand, counting down.
CGGGTGCGCGCACCTTGCTAGGGCGTCGGGTGTGCACCCGGCCCGGCCTACGTGCGTGCACCTGGAGGGGGCGTCGTGTGCGTGCAGTGTCCCGTCTGCAACGCGGTGCCCACACACCACCTCGGGCGCAACGACCTGCGCTCACATGTGGGCCGAGTGCACCTTGGTGCATGTTCGGGGCGCCTCGGGTGCACGCTCGATCTTGCCCCGGTGCACCAAGGCGCTCGGTTTGCCCCGGGTGCGCACTTGGTGCAAGGTGGGCACCCAAAATAGGGATCAAGCACCAAAACACAAGTTTCGGGATGCAAAATGGGACCCAAGGACCACAAATGCGTTCCAAGACCCATGATGGGTCCACGAGAACAAAAATGTGTTCCGAGACTTAATAAACAAATATTGGGTTTTAGGAGAAGAAACATGCTCTGATGCCCAAAACGAGAATCGACCCCGAAAAGGCCACAGGCCAAAAGTGGGATGCGAGACAAAAAAAAATGGGACCCGAGGACCAAAATTGGGTTCCCAGGTCGAAGACAGGGCAACCGGACAAGAAACGACCTCTAAGGCTCGAAATGAGTCCCGACGACTAAAACTTGACAAGAAGCACCCATCAGGCACCCAACTCGACACCCATGGGATGCCGACCCACCCGGGCTTCCACCTAGCACACCTTGGCACCCACCCACCCTCGCACCCAACCTCGCACCCAACTTAGCACCTTTGAACCCACATTGGCACTCACCCTGACCCTGGCACCTTGGAACCCACATTGGCACTCACCTTGACCCTGGCACCCACCTTTGCACTCACCTTGGGACCCACCCTGGCTCCCACCTCGGCACCCACCCAGACACCCACCTTGGTTCCTTGGCACCCACCTTGGATCCTTGGCACCCACCCCGACACCCACCTTGGCACGCAACTTGGCTACTTGCCACCCACCTTGGCTCCTTGACGCCCACCCCGACAACCACCCCGTGACCTACCCTGGCTAGGGTTGGTGCACACCCACCCTGGTGCCCACCTTGGCACCCACCCTATGACCCACCTTGGCACGCACCTTAGTACCCACCCCGTTACCCACCCTAGGACCCACCCCGTGACCCACCTTGGCCAGGGTGGGTGCACCCACCCTGGTGCCCACCTTGGCACCCACCCATCCTAGCACCCAGCCTGTGACCGGGCTTGGAACCCAACCTTGCACCCGCACCCGTCTTGGCCAGTGTGGGTGCGCACCCATCCTGGCACCCACGTTGTGACACACCCTTTAACCCACGCACCCTAGCACCCACGTTGGCACCCACCTTGGAACCCAACCTAGCAACTTGGCACCCACCCCGTGACCCACCTTGGCATCCACCATAGCAGTCGCCGACTTGGCACCCACCTCGGCACCCACCTTGACACTTGTGGACCCACCTTGCCACTCACCCTAGCATCGACCCATCCTAGCACCCACCCTGGCACCTTTGCACCCTAGCACTCACCCATCCTAGCACCTAACCTGTGACCCACCTTGACACTCACCCTCGCACCCACCTTGGAACCCAACCTAGCACCCACCCACCCTGACACCAACCCTAGCACCTACCCACCCTTGCACCCACCCTGTGACCCATCTTGGCACCCACCCATCCTACCACTCAACCTATCACCCACCTTCTCACCCACCTTGGCATCCACCTTAGCACCCACCCACACTGGCACCTTGGCACCCACCTCGGGCAAGGTGGGTGCACACCCACCCTGGCACCCAATTTAGAACCCACCGAGCATGTTACCCACCTTGGCACCCACATTGCAGCCCACCCTAGTACCCACCCTATGACCCACATTGGCATCCACACCCTAGCACCCAGGCACCTCGACACCCGCCTTGACACCCACCCTAGCACTGAACCTGTGACCCACCTTGGAACTCACCCTAGAACCCACCCACCCTGTGAACCACCTTGGCATCCACCTTAGCACCCACCCACCTTGGCACCCACCCACCTTGGCACCCACTCTAGCACTCACCCATCCTAACACCCAACTTGTTACCCACCTTGGCACCCGCCCTCGCGTCCACCTTGAAACCCACCCTAGCACCCACCCACGCAGGAGCCCACCTTGGCACCCAACCTAACACCCACGCATCCTGGCACCCAACTTGTGACCCACCTTGGAACCCACCCTAGTACCCACCTTTGAACCCACTATATCACCAACCCACCTTGGCACCCACCCTATGACCCTCTTTGGAATCCACCCTAGCACGCACCCACCCTGGCACCCACCATGGAGCGCACCCTAGCACCCACCCACCTCGGCACGCACCTCAACACCCACCTTGGTGTGCGCACTGCGCCAACCTCTCAAAGACCCTATGTGGTGCGCTCCAAAGTGTACACCTTTGGTGCGCTCCAAGGTGCGCACCTTTGGTGCACACCGAGGTGCACACCAAAGTGTGCACCGAGGTGAGCACCAAAGTGCACTCCAGGGTGCACACCAAGGCGTGCACCTTTGGTGCGGTCAATGCAAACGAATTCGGAAGTTGGGGTCGATGTCCTAATCGCTGCTGCAGACTACACGTATGAGAATCGGACAAATAGCTTTATATAGGGGAGGTGTTGCGTTTGATGGGTCGACTCCCCTGGTTGTGTGCACTGCACCAACTTCAAAGACCCTGTCTTGTTTAAGAAGTCAAAAGTTGGGGTGGATGTCCTAATCATTGCTGCAGTCTACGCATGTATGAGAATCAGACAAATAGCTTATATAGGGGAGGTGTTGCATTCGGTGGGTTGACTCCCCTGGTTGTGCGCACTGCGCCAACCTCAAAGACCCCGCATAGCAGAAGAAGTCGGAAGTCGGATTTTGGTGAGCACCAAGGCGTGCACCTTTGGTGCGGTCAACGCAGACGAATTCAGAAGTTGGGGTGGATGTCCTAATCGTTGTTGCAGGCTACACATGTATGAGAATCAGACAAATAGCTTATATAGGGGAGGTGTTGGGTTTGATGGGTCAACTCCCTTGGTTGTGCGCATTACGCCAACCTCAAAGACCTTGTTTTCGTTAAGAAGTCAAAAGTTGGGGTCAATGTCCTAATGGCTCCTGCAGGCTACACATGTATGAGAATCGGACAAATAGCTTATATAGGGGAGGTGTTGGGTTTGATGGGTCGACTCCCCTGGTTGTGCGCATTACGTCAACCTCAAAGACCTTGTTTTCGTTAAGAAGTCAAAAGTTGGGGTCGATGTCCTAATTGCTCCTGTAGACTACACATGTATGAGAATCAGACAAATAGCTTATATAGGGGAGGTGTTGGGTTTGATGGGTTGACTCCCCTAGTTGTTCGCATTACACCAACCTCAAAGACCTTGTTTTCGTTTAGAAGCCGAAAGTTGGGGTCGATGTCCTAATTGCTCCTGCAGGCTACGCATGTATGAGAATCAGACAAATAGCTTATATAGGGGAGGTGTTGGGTTTGATGGGTCGACTCCCCTGGTTGTGCGCATTGCGCCAACCTCAAAGACCCTGCATTGCGGATGAAGTCGAAAGTCAGAGTTTGGTGTGCTACAAGGTGTGGTCGAAGGTGCTCACCTAGGTGTGCACCTTTGGAGCACAGGAAAAGTGCCCTCCAAAAGTGCGCACCTTTGGAGTGCACAAAAGTGCCCTCCAAAAGTGCGCACCTTTGGAGCGCAGAAAAGTGCCCTCCAAAAAGTGCCCTCCAAAAGTGCGCACCTTTGGAGCGCAGAAAAGTGCCCTCCAAAAAGTGCCCTCCAAAAGTGCGCACCTTTGGAGCGCAGAAAAGTGCCCTCCAAAAAGTGCCCTCCAAAAGTGCGCACCTTTGGAGCGCAGAAAAGTGCCCTCCAAAAAGTGCCCTCCAAAAGTGCGCACCTTTGGAGCGCAGAAAAGTGCCCTCCAAAAAGTGCCCTCCAAAAGTGCGCACCTTTGGAGCGCAGAAAAGTGCCCTCCAAAAAGTGCCCTCCAAAAGTGCGCACCTTTGGAGCGCAGAAAAGTGCCCTCCAAAAAGTGCCCTCCAAAAGTGCGCACCTTTGGAGCGCAGAAAAGTGCCCTCCAAAAAGTGCCCTCCAAAAGTGCGCACCTTTGGAGCGCAGAAAAGTGCCCTCCAAAAAGTGCCCTCCAAAAGTGCGCACCTTTGGAGCGCAGAAAAGTGCCCTCCAAAAGTGCGCACTTTTGGTGCGCACCAAGGCGCTGGTTCGGTCGTTGCAGGCGAGTTCGGAAGTTGGGGTCGATGTCCTGAGCGGAGGTGCAAACTACACAGGTGTCGGAATCGGACAAATAGCTTATATAGGGGAGGTGTATGCTTCGATGGGTCGACTCCCCAGGTTGAGCGCACCGCGCCAACCTCAAAGACCCTACGGTATGGATGAAGTCGGAAGTTGGGTCCGATGACCGATTCGATTAGTAGGTATGCTCATGAGGTCGGAATTTGGGTCCGATGACCTGCCATGTGCAGGAAGGCGAATGTTGACACTGTGCGTTGCAAGGTGCACACCAAGGCGCTGGTGCGGTCTTTTTAGTCGAGTTCGGAAGTTGGGGTCGATGTCCTGATCGGAGGTGCAAGCTACACAGGTGTGGGAATCGGACAAATAGCTTATATAGGGGAGGTGTATGCTTCGTTGGGTCGACTCCCCGGGTTGAGCGCACCGCGCCAACCTCAAAGACCCTACGGTATGGATGAAGTCGGAAGTTGGGTCCGATGACCGATTCGATATGTAGGCATACTCGCGAGGTCGGAATTTGGGTCCGATGACCTGCCACGTGCAGGAAGGCGAATGTTGGCACTGTGCGTTGCAAGGTGCGCACCAAGGCGCTGGTTCGGTCGTTGGAGGCGAGTTCGGAAGTTGGGGTCGATGTCTTGATCGGAGGTGCAAACTACACAGGTGTGGGAATCGGACAAATAGCTTATATAGGGGAGGTGTATGCTTCGTTGGGTCGACTCCCCGGGTTGAGCGCACCGCGCCAACCTCAAAGACCCTACGGTATGGATGAAGTCGGAAGTTGGGTCCGATGACCGATTCGATATGTAGGCATACTCGCGAGGTCGGAATTTGGGTCCGATGACCTGCCATGTGCAGGAAGGCGAATGTTGGGACTGTGCGTCGCAAGGTGCGCACCAAGGCGCTGGTGCCGTCGTTGCAGTCGAGTTCGGAAGTTGGGGTCGATGTCCTGGTCAGAGGTGCAAACTACACAGGTGTGGGAATCGGACAAATAGCTTATATAGGGGAGGTGTATGCTTCGATGGGTCGACTCCCTGGGTTGAGCGCACCGCGCCAACCTCAAAGACCCTACAGTATGGATGAAGTCGGAAGTTGGGTCCGATGACCGATTCGATACGTAGGCATATTGGCGAGGTCTGAATTTGTGTCCGATGACCTGCCATGCGCAGGAAGGCGGAATTTGGGTCCGATGACCGAGTTGATGGCGTGCCATGCGCAGAAAGGCGGAATTTGGGTCCGATGACCGAGTTGATGTTGATGGCCCGCCATGCACAGGAAGGCGGAATTTGGGTCCGATGACCGATTTGAAGGCGTGCCATACGCAAAAAGGCGGAGTTTGGGTCCGATGACCGAGTTGATATTGATGGCCCGCCATGCGCAGGAAGGCGGAATTTGGGTCCGATGACCTGACATACGCATGGAGTCCGACTCGGGGGCCGATGTTCGATTCGATGACTTGCATTGTGGGTAAAGTCGGAAGTTGTGGTCTTTGACCCGATTCGATGACCAGACTTCGGCTGCTTGAGAATCGGACAAATAACTTATATAGGGGAGGTAGTGTTCTCGAGCATCCTCCCCCCGTGCCCGTTTATGTCGATTGATGCTGGTGCTCGACTGGTTGGAGCGCTCGGATGCAAAAATCTTGCACCAGGATTTATCGATTGTGATGGACACGGCAAGTCTCCTGATTGCTATGCAGGAGCTCATCGTGAATCTCTATGCGGCCTTGGTATGGACTCGACCTGCGGAATGGTTCGGCAATGGTAGTCGCTCCAACACGTCCTTGCAATGGCCACAGAGGTGATTCGACTAGAGCTCCAGTCTAGCTTTTGGGTTGCTTGGCGGACTGGTATAGCCGCGATCGAGTTCCGGCCATGAACGTTTTAGATAGCTCTTGGGCTTTCTGGGACGGAAGTCGGAAGTTTGGGCTGTTGTCCGATTTGATGACCATTCTTCGGATGTGTGAGAATCGGACAAATAACTTATATAGGGGACTGTGTTGTCTCACGCAGCCCCCTCCGTGCCCCTCTATCTCGACCGATGTTGGTGCTTGAAAGGGTTGGGATCGCTCGGATTTATAAACGTGCACCACCATTTGTCGAGTGTGAGGGACGCGGCAGGTCTCCTAAATGCTATGCGGGCGCTCTCTGAGAATCTCTATCCGGCCTCGACACAGACTAGTCTTGCTGAATGGTTTGGCACTGGTAGTCGATCCAACACGTCGTTGTTGTGGCCGCCTAGGCGATTCGATTCGAGCCCCCGTCTAGCTTTTGGGTTGCTTGGCGGATTTTGCCCTATCCGCAAGTGAGCTCGGTCCCTAAACGTTCGAGAAACCCGATTGCTATGCGCCGACTCTCTTTCTTGCGAGCCTCCATCTAGCTTTTGGGTCTCTACGGAACGGAAGTCGGAATCTGGGACCGTTGTTTGATTCGACGAGGCAGACTACGGTTGTGCGAGAATCGGACAAATAACTTATATAGGGGAGGTGTTGACTGGAGCATTCTCCCCCGTGCCCCTCTAACTCGACCAATGCTGGCGCTCGAACGGTGGTAGCGCTCGGATTTTCATTGAGCGCCAGCATTGGTCGATTTAGAGGGGCATGCGAGATTCCCGAATGCTATGCGAGGGCTCTAACGGAAATGTCTATTGGTTTCGGTATGGATGCAATTGCGAGTGGTTCGGCAAAGGTAGTCGTTCCGATGCGTCCATGTCGTGGCCAAATCGATAATTCGATTTGAGCCCTCGTATAGCATTTGGGTCTCTCGATGTGATTCCGCATTCCAGTCCCTTTGGGCACTGCTTGAGCCGCATCCCAGGGGGTTCCCTTCCCAATAATCTGCCTCGCAACCCGATTGCTATGCGGTGAGGCTCCTCGGCCGCCTCGGAACTATCTGTGTATCAGACGCATCGCGGGATAAGGGGTTGGCAACGGTAGTCGCCCCAAGCGCGTCCGATGCTTGGACCATTCCGAGGCGGCCCTGAAGCCTCTTCCGTCTAGCCGTTGGGTCCTTCTCGCCGCATCCCTCGCCTCGCACCCCGATTGCTATGCGGTGAGGCTCCTCGGCCGCCTCGGAACTATCTGTGTATCGGACGCGTCGCGGGATAAGGGGTTGTCACTGGTAGTCGCCCCAAGCGCGTCCGATGCTTGGACCATTCCGAGGCGGCCCTGAAGCCTCTTCCGTCTAGCCGTTGGGTCCTTCTCGCCGCATCCCTCGCCTCGCACCCCGATTGCTATGCGGTGAGGCTCCTCGGCCGCCTCGGAACTATCTGTGTATCGGACGCGTCGCGGGATAAGGGGTTGTCATTGGTAGTCGCCCCAAGCGCGTCCGATGCTTGGACCATTCCGAGGCGGCCCTGAAGCCTCTTCCGTCTAGCCGTTGGGTCCTTCTCGCCGCATCCCTCGCCTCGCACCCCGATTGCTATGCGGTGAGGCTCCTCGGCCGCCTCGGAACTATCTGTGTATCGGACGCGTCGCGGGATAAGGGGTTGTCACTGGTAGTCGCCCCAAGCGCGTCCGATGCTTGGACCATTCCGAGGCGGCCCTGAAGCCTCTTCCGTCTAGCCGTTGGGTCCTTCTCGCCGCATCCCTCGCCTCGCACCCCGATTGCTATGCGGTGAGGCTCCTCGGCCGCCTCGGAACTATCTGTGTATCGGACGCGTCGCGGGATAAGGGGTTGTCACTGGTAGTCGCCCCAAGCGCGTTCGATGCTTGGACCATTCCGAGGCGGCCCTGAAGCCTCTTCCGTCTAGCCGTTGGGTCCTTCTCGCCGCATCCCTCGCCTCGCACCCCGATTGCTATGCGGTGAGGCTCCTCGGCCGCCTTGGAACTATCTGTGTATCGGACGCGTCGCGGGATAAGGGGTTGTCACTGGTAGTCGCCCCAAGCGCGTCCGATGCTTGGACCATTCCGAGGCGGACCCGAAGCCTCTTCCGTCTAGCCGTTGGGTCCTTCTCGCCGCATCCTTCGCCTCGCACCCCGATTGCTATGCGGTGAGGCTCCTCGGCCGCCTCGGAACTATCTGTGTATCGGACGCGTCGCGGGATAAGGGGTTGTCACTGGTAGTCGCCCCAAGCGCGTCCGATGCTTGGACCATTCCGAGGCGGACCCGAAGCCTCTTCCGTCTAGCCGTTGGGTCCTTCTCGCCGCATCCCTCGCCTCGCACCCCGATTGCTATGCGGTGAGGCTCCTCGGCCGCCTTGGAACTATCTGTGTATCGGACGCGTCGCGGGATAAGGGGTTGTCACTGGTAGTCGCCCCAAGCGCGTCCGATGCTTGGACCATTCCGAGGCGGACCCGAAGCCTCTTCCGTCTAGCCGTTGGGTCCTTCTCGCCGCATCCCTCGCCTCGCACCCCGATTGCTATGCGGTGAGGCTCCTCGGCCGCCTTGGAACTATCTGTGTATCGGACGCGTCGCGGGATAAGGGGTTGTCACTGGTAGTCGCCCCAAGCGCGTCCGATGCTTGGACCATTCCGAGGCGGACCCGAAGCCTCTTCCGTCTAGCCGTTGGGTCCTTCTCGCCGCATCCCTCGCCTCGCACCCCGATTGCTATGCGGTGAGGCTCCTCGGCCGCCTTGGAACTATCTGTGTATCGGACGCGTCGCGGGATAAGGGGTTGTCACTGGTAGTCGCCCCAAGCGCGTCCGATGCTTGGACCATTCCGAGGCGGCCCCGAAGCCTCTTCCGTCTAGCCGTTGGGTCCTTCTCGCCGCATCCCTCGCCTCGCACCCCGATTGCTATGCGGTGAGGCTCCTCGGCCGCCTTGGAACTATCTGTGTATCGGACGCGTCGCGGGATAAGGGGTTGTCACTGGTAGTCGCCCCAAGCGCGTCCGATGCTTGGACCATTCCGAGGCGGCCCCGAAGCCTCTTCCGTGTAGCCGTTGGGTCCTTCTCGCCGCATCCCTCGCCTCGCACCCCGATTGCTATGCGGTGAGGCTCCTCGGCCGCCTTGGAACTATCTGTGTATCGGACGCGTCGCGGGATAAGGGGTTGTCACTGGTAGTCGCCCCAAGCGCGTCCGATGCTTGGACCATTCCGAGGCGGACCTGAAGCCTCTTCCCTCTAGCCGTTGGGGCTTTCTCGCCGCATCCCTCGCCTCGCACCCTGATTGCTATGCTGTGAGGCTCCTCGGCCGCCTTGGAACTATCTGTGTATCGGACGCATCGCGGGATAAGGGGTTGGCAGTGGTAGTCGCCCCAAGCGCATCCGATGCTTGGACCATTCCGAGGCGGCCCTGCAGCCTCTTCCGTCTAGCCGTTGGGGCCATCTCGCCGCATCCCCCACCTCGCACCACGATTGCTATGCGGTGAGGCTCCTTGGCCGCCTCGGAACTATCTGTGTATCGGACGCATCGCGGGATAAGGGGTTGTCACTGGTAGTCGCCCCAAGCGCGTCCGATGCTTGGACTATTCCGAGGCGGCCCTGCAGCCTCTTCCGTCTAGCCGTTGGGGCCATCTCGCTGCATCCCCCACCTCCTCGGCCGCCTCGGAACTATCTGTGTATCGGACGCATCGCGGGATAAGGGGTTGGCAGTGGTAGTCGCCCCAAGCGCGTCCGATGCTTGGACTATTCCGAGGCAGCCCTGCAGCCTCTTCCGTCTAGCCTTTGGGGCCATCTCGCCGCATCCCTCGCCTCGCACCCCGATTGCTATGCGGTGAGGCTCCTCGGCCGCCTGGGAACTATCTTCGTATCGGACGCATCGCGGGATAAGGGGTTGTCACTGGTAGTCGCCCCAAGCGCGTCCGATGCTTGGACTATTCCGAGGCGGCCCTGTGGCCTCTTCCGTCTAGCCGTTGGGGCCATCTCGCCGCATCCCCCACCTCGCACCCCGATTGCTATGCGGTGAGGCTCTTCGGCCGCCTTGGAACTATCTTCGTATCGGACGCATCGCGGGATAAGGGGTTGTCACTGGTAGTGGCCCCAAGCGCGTCCGATGCTTGGACTATTCCGAGGCGGCCCTGCAGCCTCTTCCGTCTAGCCGTTGGGGCCATCTCGCCGCATCCCCCACCTCGCACCCCGATTGCTATGCGGTGAGGCTCCTCGGCCGCCTTGGAACTATCTTCGTATCGGACGCATCGCGGGATAAGGGGTTGTCACTGGTAGTCGCCCCAAGCGCGTCCGATGCTTGGACTATTCCGACGCGGCCCTGTGGCCTCTTCCGTCTAGCCGTTGGGGCCATCTCGCCGCATCCCCCACCTCGCACCCCGATTGCTATGCGGTGAGGCTCCTCGGCCGCCTTGGAACCATCTTCGTATCGGACGCATCGCGGGATAGGGGGCTGTCACTGGTAGTCGCCCCAAGCGTGTCCGATGCTTGGACCATTCCTAGGCGGCCCTGAAGCCTCTTCCGTCTAGCCGTTGGGGCCTTCCCGCCCCATCCCTCGCCTCGCACCCCCGATTGCTATGCGGTGAGGCTCCTCGGCCGCCTTGGAACCATCTGTGTATCGGACGCATCGCGGGATAAGGGGTTGGCACTGGCAGTCGCCCCAAGCGCGTCCGATGCTTGGACCATTCCGAGGTGGCCCTGAAGCCTCTTCCGTCTAGCCGTTGGGGCCTTCCCGCCCCATCCCTCGCCTCGCACCCCGATTGATATGCGGTGAGGCTCCTCGGCCGCCTTGGAACTATCTGTGTATCGGACGCATCGCGGGATAAGGGGTTGGCACTGGTAGTCGTCCCAATCGCATCCGATGCTTGGACCATTCCGAGGCGGCCCTGCAGCCTCTTCCGTTTAGCCGTCGGGGCCTTCCCGCCGCATCCCTCGCCTCGCATCCCGATTCCTATGCGGTGAGTCTTCTCGGCCGCCGCGGAACTATACCTGTTATTGCTACTGCATCCTTCGGCTGGTAACCTCCTCTGCCGCCTTGGAACGTTCTCTTTGTCGGACGCGTCGCGGGATAAGGGGTTGGCACTGGTAGTCGCCCCAAGCGCGCCCGATGCATAGACCGCTCCGAGTCGACCTTGCTTTCAGCCTCTCACATGCATAGACCTCTCTGAGTCGACCCTGCAGCCTCTCACGTTTAGCCTTTGGAATCTCGCCTCACAACATGATTGCTATCCTTGATGCATCCCTTGCCTCGAGCCCTGATTGCTTTCTTGGCTGCATCCCTCCTCTCCTCACAGCCCGGTTGTCATCACTGCTTCATCCGTCGCTTCATGCATTCTGGCTGCTGGGCCCTTCCCACCGCACACCTCGATTGCTATCTCTTCTGCATCACACACCCCGATTGCTATCTCTGCTACATCCCTCGGCTCTCACTTCTGCATCCTTCGCCTCACACCTCGATTGCTATCAATGCTGCATCCGTAACCTCACACCCCGATTGCTATGCGGGGAGGCTCCTTGGCCGCCTTGGAAATTTCTGTGTGTCGGACGCACCGCGGGATAAGGGGTTGGCACTGGTAGTCGCCCCAAGTGCGCCCGATTCTTAGACCGCTTCGAGGTGACCTCGTAGCCTCTTTCGTCCAGGCTTCCTGCCTTCAACGCCCTTTTTACACCTCGATTGCTATGCGCGGGCTCGTTGGCGTCTATCACCTCTCTGCGAAGAGTGGCACGATGATTGTTGGGGTAAATCGTAGCAGTCCGATCTCTGGCCTTGGGCCATTGTGAGGGCTGATCGATTTCCTGTGCGCATCTCGTGTTCGCCCAGTAACAGACTCGACGACTTGTAATCGGTCTTGTTCCCGATTGTTCCTGGAGGTAGTCTTCGGAACTCTTGGATTTGACCTGTCACTCGAACTGTCCTCTTCCGAGGATGCTTGTGTGTGTGTGCTTGTGCCATTTCCTTGGCGGTATTAACGAGAAATTAAAGAGCGGAGTGAGCGCCTCGCCCAGCTATGTTTGGGGCTCTCACTCCCTTACCCGGTGTGCGACCGCTTTGCACGTAGGTTGCGGAGCATCGCGACTCTTTCGATGTTTGGCGGTTGTCTTCCGGTGATGCGTTGGTCCCGAAGTGCACGTTACTAGCATTTCTGCCATTGTTCTCGATCTTTGGCACGTTCCTTCGTTGCAATTGGATATATATCTCCGTTTATACGCGCAGGCTTCTCCCGCCTATTCAGCGCTGTCCCACTCTCAGCACTCTCGTGGTCTCCTTGGCTTCTCTCTCCCGTG
>NW_026729672.1:0-20000 GCF_030272615.1 Cryptomeria japonica | reverse complement strand
GCACGTTGTCGGAGCCCGGTTTGCCCCGGGTGCGCACCTCGCGTGCACCTTCGTCGGGGTGGGCACCTTGGCTGGGTTTGCCCCGGCTGCGCTCCGAAGCGGGGTTATTGGAGCGCCGCCTCTTTTTTTGTCGGAGCGTTTGGTGGGGTTTCTCGCATTGGCTCTTCCGAGGCCCGGTTGCCACCCTGGCGCGCACGAAGTCGGAAGTAGGGTTAATTGCCCGGGTGCGCACCTTTGCCAGGGTGGGCACCTTACCTGGGCTGCGCACCAGGGCGGGCTCAAGATGGCACGCGCGTTCCGTTTTTTTCACTATCTTTCAAAACGAAAATTTTAAAATCTCCTTTTTTTTTTGCCTTTTCTGGAAATTAGTGAAGGCAGCGCATCAAAGGTGCGCACCTCGCTGCCCACCTTGGTGTGCTCTGAGGTGCGCACCCGGGAGCGCTACGAAGTGTGCTCCAAGGTGCGGCGTGCACGTTGTCGGAGCCCGGTTTGCCCCGGGTGCGCACCTCGCCTGCACCTTGGCCGGGGTGGGCACCTTGGCTGGGTTTGCCCAGGGTGCGCTCCGAAGCGGGGTTACTGGAGCGCCCCCTCTTTTTTTGTCAGAGCGTTTGGTGGGGTTTCTCGCATTGGCTCTTCCCAGGCCCGGTTGTTGGGTGCGCTCCCACCCTGGCGCGCGCGAAGTTGGAAGTTGGGTTAATTGCCCGGGCGCGCACCTTCGCCAGGGTGGGCACCTTGGTGCGCACACCTTGGCTGGGCTGCGCACCAGGGCGGGCTCAAGATGGCACCAGCATTCCCTTTTTCTCACTATCTTTCAAAACGGAAATTTTAAAATCTCGTTTTTTTTTTGCCTTTTATGGAAATTAGTGAAGGCATCGCATCAAAGGTGCGCACCTCGCTGCCCACCTTGGTGTGCTCCGAGGTGCCCACCACGGTGCGCAACGCCGGTGCGAACCCGGGAGCGCCCCGATGTGTGCTCCAAGGTGCGGCGTGCACGAAGTCGGACCCCGGTTTGCCCCGGGTGCGCACCTCGCGTGCACCTTGGTGCGCACACCTTGGCTGGGTTGCGCGGCCTGGTGGGCACCATGGTGCGCACCAAGGAGCGCTCCGAAGTGTGCTCCAAGGTGCGGCGTGCACGAAGTCGGAGCCCGGTTTGCCCCGGGTACGCACCTTCGCCGGGGTGGGCACCTCGGCTGGGTTGCGCGCCCTGGTGCGCACCAAGGAGCGCTCCGAAGTGTGCTCCAAGGTGCGGCGTGCACGAAGTCGGAGCCCGGTTTGCCCCGGGTGCGCACCTCGCGTGCACCTTCGGCGGGGTTGCGCGCCCTGGTGGGCACCATGGTGCGCACCAAGGAGCGCTCCGAAGTGTGCTCCAAGGTGCGGCGTGCACGAAGTCGGAGCCCGGTTTGCCCCGGGTGCGCACCTCGCGTGCACCTTCGGCGGGGTTGCGCGCCCTGGTGGGCACCATGGTGCGCACCAAGGAGCGCTCCGAAGTGTGCTCCAAGGTGCGGCGTGCACGAAGTCGGAGCCCGGTTTGCCCCGGGTGCGCACCTCGCGTGCACCTTCGCCGCGGTGGGCACCATGGCGTGCACGAAGTCGGAGCCCGGTTTGCCCCGGGTGCGCACCTCGCGTGCACCTTCGCCGGGGTGGGCACCTCGGCTGGGTTGCGCGCCCTGGTGCGCACCAAGGAGCGCTCCGAAGTGTGCTCCAAGGTGCGGCGTGCACGAAGTCGGAGCCCGGTTTGCCCCGGGTGCGCACCTCGCGTGCACCTTCGCCAGGGTGGGCACCTCGGTGCGCACACCTTCTCAATGTTTTCTTGCCTTTTCTGGAAATTGGTGAAGGCAGCGCATCAAAGGTGCGCACCTCGGTGTGCTCCGAGGTGCGAACCCGAGAGCGCTCCGAGGTGCCCACGAAGTCGAAAGTCGGGTTAATTGCATTGTTTTCCCCGGGTGCGCTCCGAGGTGCGCAACATCGGCGCGCACCAAGGAGGGCTCCGAAGTGTGCTCCAAGGTGCGCACGATGGCGTGCACCTCTGGTGCGCACGATTCGGAGCTCGGTTTGACCGGGGTGCGCACACCTTGGCTGGGTTGCGCACCTTTTGTGCGCTCCAAGGTGCGCACGAAGTCGGAGCTCGGTTTGCCCCGGGTGCGCACCTTCGCCAGGGTGCGCACCTTGATGCGCACGCCTTGGCTGGGCTGCGCACCTTGGTGGGCGCCATGGTGCGCACCTTTCGTGCGCTCCAAGGTGCGCACGAAGTCGGAGCTCGGTTTGCCCCGGGTGCGCACCTTGGTGGGCGCCATGGTGCACTCCGAGGTGCCCAAGATTGGTGCGCACCAAGGAGCGCTCCGAAGTGCGCTCCAAGGTGCGCGCGAAGTCGAAAGTTGGGTTAATTGTCCGGTTTGCCTCGGGTGCGCACCTTGCGTGCACCTTCGCCAGGGTGGGCGCCTTGGTGCGCACACCTTGGCTGGGCTGCGCACACCTTGGCACCCGCGTTTCCTTCATTTTAAATTTTTTTTTTTTACAATCTCTCAAGTGGGAAATTCTATAATCTCAACTTTTTTTGCCTTTTCAGGAAACTTTTGAATGGAGCGCATCATTGGTGCGCTCCGAAGTGTGCTCCAAAGCTCTCTCCAGCTGCGTGCACCTGCCCCGGCCGCGCACCCGGCCCCGCCCAGCTTCGCTCACCTGTCCCGGGCGTCTGGTGCGGAACCTTAGAGTAAGAAACATCACCGTGCACCTTGGCCAACGTGCGCGACTCGACCGAGCGCGCACTGGCCGAGGTGCACACCGATTTCACCTGGGTGCGCGCGCAGCACCTCGGGCGCACCGGGGTGCGCGCACAACGCCCGGGTTGCACCGTGGCCTGTGTGCTCGGGGCGCCTCGGGTGCGCGCTCGGTGTCGCCCCCGCGCGCGCGGTAGTGCGGGCAGCGCACCCCGGCCCGGCCCGGCCCCGACGAGAACGCAAACGGGCAAAAGGTTTATTCAAATAGCATTGCGATGCCCGGCGAAAAACTAAAAAAGGGTGCAACACCGGGACTTCCCGGGAGGTCACCCATCCCAGTACTACTTCGGCCCAAGCGCGCTTAACTGCGGAGTTCTGATGGGATCCGGTGCACTAACGCTGGTATGATCGCACCCGTTATGAGCTTGTCGCAGTGTGTACTTAGCAAACCGCGACCCACGTGCGAATCCACCCCGGCCACCCACCCCCGTCGAGGTGCACACCCTCCCTCGCGAAGTGCGCCCCGTTCGCCAAGTGTGAGCCCTGCCCGGGTGCGCGCACCTTGCTAGGGCGTCGGGTGTGCACCCGGCCCGGCCTACGTGCGTGCACCTGTAGGGGGCGTCGTGTGCGTGCAGTGTCCCGTCTGCAACGCGGTGCCCACACACCACCTCGGGCGCAACGACCTGCGCTCACATGTGGGCCGAGTGCACCTTGGTGCATGTTCGGGGCGCCTCGGGTGCACGCTCGATCTTGCCCCGGTGCACCAAGGCGCTCGGTTTGCCCCGGGTGCGCACTTGGTGCAAGGTGGGCACCCAAAATAGGGATCAAGCACCAAAACACAAGTTTCGGGATGCAAAATGGGACCCAAGGACCACAAATGCGTTCCAAGACCCATGATGGGTCCACGAGAACAAAAATGTGTTCCGAGACTTAATAAACAAATATTGGGTTTTAGGAGAAGAAACATGCTCTGATGCCCAAAACGAGAATCGACCCCGAAAAGGCCACAGGCCAAAAGTGGGATGCGAGACAAAAAAAAATGGGACCCGAGGACCAAAATTGGGTTCCCAGGTCGAAGACAGGGCAACCGGACAAGAAACGACCTCTAAGGCTCGAAATGAGTCCCGACGACTAAAACTTGACAAGAAGCACCCATCAGGCACCCAACTCGACACCCATGGGATGCCGACCCACCCGGGCTTCCACCTAGCACACCTTGGCACCCACCCACCCTCGCACCCAACCTCGCACCCAACTTAGCACCTTTGAACCCACATTGGCACTCACCCTGACCCTGGCACCTTGGAACCCACATTGGCACTCACCTTGACCCTGGCACCCACCTTTGCACTCACCTTGGGACCCACCCTGGCTCCCACCTCGGCACCCACCCAGACACCCACCTTGGTTCCTTGGCACCCACCTTGGATCCTTGGCACCCACCCCGACACCCACCTTGGCACGCAACTTGGCTACTTGCCACCCACCTTGGCTCCTTGACGCCCACCCCGACAACCACCCCGTGACCTACCCTGGCTAGGGTTGGTGCACACCCACCCTGGTGCCCACCTTGGCACCCACCCTATGACCCACCTTGGCACGCACCTTAGTACCCACCCCGTTACCCACCCTAGGACCCACCCCGTGACCCACCTTGGCCAGGGTGGGTGCCTTGGTGCGCACAACTTGCCTGGGCTGCACACCAGGGCGGGCTCAAGATGGCACCCGCGTTCCGTTTTTTTCACTATCTTTCAAAACGGAAATTTTAAAATCTCATTTTTTTCTTTTTTTTGCCTTTTCTGGAAATTAGTGAAGGCAGCGCATCAAAGGTGCGCAATGCTGGTGCGAACCCGGGAGCGCTCCGATGTGTGCTCCAAGGTGCGGCGTGCACGAAGTCCGAGCCCGGTTTGCCCCGGGTGCGCACCTCGCGTGCACCTTCGCCGGGGTGAGCACCTTGGCTGGGTTGCGCGCCCTGGTGCGTACCAAGGAGCGCTCTGAAGTGTGCTCCAAGGTGCGGCGTGCACGAAGTCGGAGCCCGGTTTGCCCCGGGTGTGCACCTCGGGTGCGCACCTCGCGTGCACCTTCGCTGCGGTGGGCACCTTGGCTGGGTTGCGCGCCTTGGTGGGCACCATGCAGTGCACGAAGTCGGAGCCCGGTTTGCCCCGGGCGCGCACCTCCGCCAGGGTGGGCACCTTGGTGCGCACAACTTGCCTGGGCTGCGCATCAGGAAGGGCTCAAGATGGCACCCGCGTTCCGTTTTTTTCACTATCTTTCAGAACGGAAATTTTAAAATATCGTTTTTTTTTGCCTTTTCTGGAAATTAGTGAAGGCAGCGCATCAAAGGTGCGCAACGCTGGTGCGAACCTGGGAGCGCTCCGATGTGTGCTCCAAGGTGCGGCGTGCACGAAGTCGGAGCCCGGTTTGCCTCGGGTGCGCCCTGGTGGGCACCATGGTGCGCACCAAGGAGCGCTCCGAAGTGTGCTCCAAGGTGCGGCCTGCACGAAGTCGGAGCCCGGTTTGCCCCGGGTGTGCACCTCGGGTGGGCACCTTGGTGCGCATGCCTTGCCTGGGCTGCGCACCAGGGCGGGCTCAAGATGGCACCCGCGTTCCTTTTTTTTCACTATCTTTCAAAACGGAAATTTTAAAATCTCATTTTTTTTTGCCTTTTTCTGGAAATTAGTGAAGGCAGCGCATCAAAGGTGCGCACCTCGCTGCCCACCACGGTGCGCAACGCCGGTGGGCACCCGGGAGTGCTTCGAAGTGTGCTCCAAGGTGCTGCGTGCACGTTGTCGGAGCCCGGTTTGCCCCGGGTGCGCACCTCGCGTGCACCTTCGTCGGGGTGGGCACCTTGGCTTGGTTTGCCCCGGCTGCGCTCCGAAGCGGGGTTATTGGAGCGCCGCCTCTTTTTTTGTCGGAGCGTTTGGTGGGGTTTCTCGCATTGGCTCTTCCGAGGCCCGGTTGCCACCCTGGCGCGCACGAAGTCGGAAGTAGGGTTAATTGCCCGGGTGCGCACCTTTGCCAGGGTGGCACCTTACCTGGGCTGCGCACCAGGGCGGGCTCAAGATGGCACGCGCGTTCCGTTTTTTTCACTATCTTTCAAAACGGAAATTTTAAAATCTCCTTTTTTTTTTGCCTTTTCTGGAAATTAGTGAAGGCAGCGCATCAAAGGTGCGCACCTCGCTGCCCACCTTGGTGTGCTCTGAGGTGCGCACCCGGGAGCGCTACGAAGTGTGCTCCAAGGTGCGGCGTGCACGTTGTCGGAGCCCGGTTTGCCCCGGGTGCGCACCTCGCCTGCACCTTGGCCGGGGTGGGCACCTTGGCTGGGTTTGCCCAGGGTGCGCTCCGAAGCGGGGTTACTGGAGCGCCCCCTCTTTTTTTGTCAGAGAGTTTGGTGGGGTTTCTCGCATTGGCTCTTCCCAGGCCCGGTTGTTGGGTGCGCTCCCACCCTGGCGCGCGCGAAGTTGGAAGTTGGGTTAATTGCCCGGGCGCGCACCTTCGCCAGGGTGGGCACCTTGGTGCGCAAACCTTGGCTGGGCTGCGCACCAGGGCGGGCTCAAGATGGCACCAGCATTCCCTTTTTCTCACTATCTTTCAAAACGGAAATTTTAAAATCTCGTTTTTTTTTTGCCTTTTATGGAAATTAGTGAAGGCATCGCATCAAAGGTGCGCACCTCGCTGCCCACCTTGGTGTGCTCCGAGGTGCCCACCACGGTGCGCAACGCCGGTGCGAACCCGGGAGCGCCCCGATGTGTGCTCCAAGGTGCGGCGTGCACGAAGTCGGACCCCGGTTTGCCCCGGGTGCGCACCTCGCGTGCACCTTGGTGCGCACACCTTGGCTGGGTTGCGCGGCCTGGTGGGCACCATGGTGCGCACCAAGGAGCGCTCCGAAGTGTGCTCCAAGGTGCGGCGTGCACGAAGTCGGAGCCCGGTTTGCCCCGGGTGCGCACCTTCGCCGCGGTGGGCACCATGGCGTGCACGAAGTCGGAGCCCGGTTTGCCCCGGGTGCGCACCTCGCGTGCACCTTCGCCGGGGTGGGCACCTCGGCTGGGTTGCGCGCCCTGGTGCGCACCAAGGAGCGCTCTGAAGTGTGCTCCAAGGTGCGGCGTGCACGAAGTCGGAGCCCGGTTTGCCCCGGGTGTGCACCTCGGGTGCGCACCTCGCGTGCACCTTCGCTGCGGTGGGCACCTTGGCTGGGTTGCGCGCCTTGGTGGGCACCATGCAGTGCACGAAGTCGGAGCCCGGATTGCCCCGGGCGCGCACCTCCGCCAGGGTGGGCACCTTGGTGCGCACAACTTGCCTGGGCTGCGCACCAGGAAGGGCTCAAGATGGCACCCGCGTTCCGTTTTTTTCACTATCTTTCAGAACGGAAATTTTAAAATCTCGTTTTTTTTTGCCTTTTCTTGAAATTAGTGAAGGCAGCGCATCAAAGGTGCGCAACGC
Organism: Cryptomeria japonica; assembly: GCF_030272615.1. Taxonomy (NCBI): domain Eukaryota; kingdom Viridiplantae; phylum Streptophyta; class Pinopsida; order Cupressales; family Cupressaceae; genus Cryptomeria; species Cryptomeria japonica. Next base: position 12,843 of record NW_026729672.1, on the reverse strand, counting down.
TGGTGCGAACCTGGGAGCGCTCCGATGTGTGCTCCAAGGTGCGGCGTGCACGAAGTCGGACCCCGGTTTGCCCCGGGTGCGCACCTCGCGTGCACCTTGGTGCGCACACCTTGGCTGGGTTGCGCACCCTGGTGGGCACCATGGTGCGCACCAAGGAGCGCTCCGAAGTGTGCTCCAAGGTGCGGCGTGCACGAAGTCGGAGCCCGGTTTGCCCCGGGTGCGCACCTCGCGTGCACCTTCGCCGCGGTGGGCACCATGGCGTGCACGAAGTCGGAGCCCGGTTTGCCCCGGGTGCGCACCTCGCGTGCACCTTCGCCGGGGTGGGCACCTTGGTGTGCAGACCTTGGCTGGGTTGCGCGCCCTGGTGGGCACCATGGTGCGCACCAAGGAGCGCTCCGAAGTGTGCTCCAAGGTGCGGCCTGCACGAAGTCGGAGCCCGGTTTGCCCCGGGTGTGCACCTCGGGTGGGCACCTTGGTGCGCATGCCTTGCCTGGGCTGCGCACCAGGGCGGGCTCAAGATGGCACCCGCGTTCCTTTTTTTTCACTATCTTTCAAAACGGAAATTTTAAAATCTCATTTTTTTTTGCCTTTTTCTGGAAATTAGTGAAGGCAGCGCATCAAAGGTGCGCACCTCGCTGCCCACCACGGTGCGCAACGCCGGTGGGCACCCGGGAGTGCTTCGAAGTGTGCTCCAAGGTGCTGCGTGCACGTTGTCGGAGCCCGGTTTGCCCCGGGTGCGCACCTCGCGTGCACCTTCGTCGGGGTGGGCACCTTGGCTGGGTTTGCCCCGGCTGCGCTCCGAAGCGGGGTTATTGGAGCGCCGCCTCTTTTTTTGTCGGAGCGTTTGGTGGGGTTTCTCGCATTGGCTCTTCCGAGGCCCGGTTGCCACCCTGGCGCGCACGAAGTCGGAAGTAGGGTTAATTGCCCGGGTGCGCACCTTTGCCAGGGTGGGCACCTTACCTGGGCTGCGCACCAGGGCGGGCTCAAGATGGCACGCGCGTTCCGTTTTTTTCACTATCTTTCAAAACGGAAATTTTAAAATCTCCTTTTTTTTTTGCCTTTTCTGGAAATTAGTGAAGGCAGCGCATCAAAGGTGCGCACCTCGCTGCCCACCTTGGTGTGCTCTGAGGTGCGCACCCGGGAGCGCTACGAAGTGTGCTCCAAGGTGCGGCGTGCACGTTGTCGGAGCCCGGTTTGCCCCGGGTGCGCACCTCGCCTGCACCTTGGCCGGGGTGGGCACCTTGGCTGGGTTTGCCCAGGGTGCGCTCCGAAGCGGGGTTACTGGAGCGCCCCCTCTTTTTTTGTCAGAGCGTTTGGTGGGGTTTCTCGCATTGGCTCTTCCCAGGCCCGGTTGTTGGGTGCGCTCCCACCCTGGCGCGCGCGAAGTTGGAAGTTGGATTAATTGCCCGGGCGCGCACCTTCGCCAGGGTGGGCACCTTGGTGCGCACACCTTGGCTGGGCTGCGCACCAGGGCGGGCTCAAGATGGCACCAGCATTCCCTTTTTCTCACTATCTTTCAAAACGGAAATTTTAAAATCTCGTTTTTTTTTTGCCTTTTATGGAAATTAGTGAAGGCATCGCATCAAAGGTGCGCACCTCGCTGCCCACCTTGGTGTGCTCCGAGGTGCCCACCACGGTGCGCAACGCCGGTGCGAACCCGGGAGCGCCCCGATGTGTGCTCCAAGGTGCGGCGTGCACGAAGTCGGACCCCGGTTTGCCCCGGGTGCGCACCTCGCGTGCACCTTGGTGCGCACACCTTGGCTGGGTTGCGCGGCCTGGTGGGCACCATGGTGCGCACCAAGGAGCGCTCCGAAGTGTGCTCCAAGGTGCGGCGTGCACGAAGTCGGAGCCCGGTTTGCCCCGGGTACGCACCTCGCGTGCACCTTCGCCGGGGTGGGCACCTCGGCTGGGTTGCGCGCCCTGGTGCGCACCAAGGAGCGCTCCGAAGTGTGCTCCAAGGTGCGGCGTGCACGAAGTCGGAGCCCGGTTTGCCCCGGGTGCGCACCTTCGCCGCGGTGCGCACCATGGCGTGCACGAAGTCGGAGCCCGGTTTGCCCCGGGTGCGCACCTCGCGTGCACCTTCGGCGGGGTTGCGCGCCCTGGTGGGCACCATGGTGCGCACCAAGGAGCGCTCCGAAGTGTGCTCCAAGGTGCGGCGTGCACGAAGTCGGAGCCCGGTTTGCCCCGGGTGCGCACCTCGCGTGCACCTTCGGCGGGGTTGCGCGCCCTGGTGGGCACCATGGTGCGCACCAAGGAGCGCTCCGAAGTGTGCTCCAAGGTGCGGCGTGCACGAAGTCGGAGCCCGGTTTGCCCCGGGTGCGCACCTCGCGTGCACCTTCGCCGCGGTGGGCACCATGGCGTGCACGAAGTCGGAGCCCGGTTTGCCCCGGGTGCGCACCTCGCGTGCACCTTCGCCGGGGTGGGCACCTCGGCTGGGTTGCGCGCCCTGGTGCGCACCAAGGAGCGCTCCGAAGTGTGCTCCAAGGTGCGGCGTGCACGAAGTCGGAGCCCGGTTTGCCCCGGGTGCGCACCTCGCGTGCACCTTCGCCAGGGTGGGCACCTCGGTGCGCACACCTTCTCAATGTTTTCTTGCCTTTTCTGGAAATTGGTGAAGGCAGCGCATCAAAGGTGCGCACCTCGGTGTGCTCCGAGGTGCGAACCCGAGAGCGCTCCGAGGTGCCCACGAAGTCGAAAGTCGGGTTAATTGCATTGTTTTCCCCGGGTGCGCTCCGAGGTGCGCAACATCGGCGCGCACCAAGGAGGGCTCCGAAGTGTGCTCCAAGGTGCGCACGATGGCGTGCACCTCTGGTGCGCACGATTCGGAGCTCGGTTTGACCGGGGTGCGCACACCTTGGCTGGGTTGCGCACCTTTTGTGCGCTCCAAGGTGCGCACGAAGTCGGAGCTCGGTTTGCCCCGGGTGCGCACCTTCGCCAGGGTGCGCACCTTGATGCGCACGCCTTGGCTGGGCTGCGCACCTTGGTGGGCGCCATGGTGCGCACCTTTCGTGCGCTCCAAGGTGCGCACGAAGTCGGAGCTCGGTTTGCCCCGGGTGCGCACCTTGGTGGGCGCCATGGTGCACTCCGAGGTGCCCAAGATTGGTGCGCACCAAGGAGCGCTCCGAAGTGCGCTCCAAGGTGCGCGCGAAGTCGAAAGTTGGGTTAATTGTCCGGTTTGCCTCGGGTGCGCACCTTGCGTGCACCTTCGCCAGGGTGGGCGCCTTGGTGCGCACACCTTGGCTGGGCTGCGCACACCTTGGCACCCGCGTTTCCTTCATTTTAAATTTTTTTTTTTTACAATCTCTCAAGTGGGAAATTCTATAATCTCAACTTTTTTTGCCTTTTCAGGAAACTTTTGAATGGAGCGCATCATTGGTGCGCTCCGAAGTGTGCTCCAAAGCTCTCTCCAGCTGCGTGCACCTGCCCCGGCCGCGCACCCGGCCCCGCCCAGCTTCGCTCACCTGTCCCGGGCGTCTGGTGCGGAACCTTAGAGTAAGAAACATCACCGTGCACCTTGGCCAACGTGCGCGACTCGACCGAGCGCGCACTGGCCGAGGTGCACACCGATTTCACCTGGGTGCGCGCGCAGCACCTCGGGCGCACCGGGGTGCGCGCACAACGCCCGGGTTGCACCGTGGCCTGTGTGCTCGGGGCGCCTCGGGTGCGCGCTCGGTGTCGCCCCCGCGCGCGCGGTAGTGCGGGCAGCGCACCCCGGCCCGGCCCGGCCCCGACGAGAACGCAAACGGGCAAAAGGTTTATTCAAATAGCATTGCGATGCCCGGCGAAAAACTAAAAAAGGGTGCAACACCGGGACTTCCCGGGAGGTCACCCATCCCAGTACTACTCCGGCCCAAGCGCGCTTAACTGCGGAGTTCTGATGGGATCCGGTGCACTAACGCTGGTATGATCGCACCCGTTATGAGCTTGTCGCAGTGTGTACTTAGCAAACCGCGACCCACGTGCGAATCCACCCCGGCCACCCACCCCCGTCGAGGTGCACACCCTCCCTCGCGAAGTGCGCCCCGTTCGCCAAGTGTGAGCCCTGCCCGGGTGCGCGCACCTTGCTAGGGCGTCGGGTGTGCACCCGGCCCGGCCTACGTGCGTGCACCTGTAGGGGGCGTCGTGTGCGTGCAGTGTCCCGTCTGCAACGCGGTGCCCACACACCACCTCGGGCGCAACGACCTGCGCTCACATGTGGGCCGAGTGCACCTTGGTGCATGTTCGGGGCGCCTCGGGTGCACGCTCGATCTTGCCCCGGTGCACCAAGGCGCTCGGTTTGCCCCGGGTGCGCACTTGGTGCAAGGTGGGCACCCAAAATAGGGATCAAGCACCAAAACACAAGTTTCGGGATGCAAAATGGGACCCAAGGACCACAAATGCGTTCCAAGACCCATGATGGGTCCACGAGAACAAAAATGTGTTCCGAGACTTAATAAACAAATATTGGGTTTTAGGAGAAGAAACATGCTCTGATGCCCAAAACGAGAATCGACCCCGAAAAGGCCACAGGCCAAAAGTGGGATGCGAGACAAAAAAAAATGGGACCCGAGGACCAAAATTGGGTTCCCAGGTCGAAGACAGGGCAACCGGACAAGAAACGACCTCTAAGGCTCGAAATGAGTCCCGACGACTAAAACTTGACAAGAAGCACCCATCAGGCACCCAACTCGACACCCATGGGATGCCGACCCACCCGGGCTTCCACCTAGCACACCTTGGCACCCACCCACCCTCGCACCCAACCTCGCACCCAACTTAGCACCTTTGAACCCACATTGGCACTCACCCTGACCCTGGCACCTTGGAACCCACATTGGCACTCACCTTGACCCTGGCACCCACCTTTGCACTCACCTTGGGACCCACCCTGGCTCCCACCTCGGCACCCACCCAGACACCCACCTTGGTTCCTTGGCACCCACCTTGGATCCTTGGCACCCACCCCGACACCCACCTTGGCACGCAACTTGGCTACTTGCCACCCACCTTGGCTCCTTGACGCCCACCCCGACAACCACCCCGTGACCTACCCTGGCTAGGGTTGGTGCACACCCACCCTGGTGCCCACCTTGGCACCCACCCTATGACCCACCTTGGCACGCACCTTAGTACCCACCCCGTTACCCACCCTAGGACCCACCCCGTGACCCACCTTGGCCAGGGTGGGTGCACCCACCCTGGTGCCCACCTTGGCACCCACCCATCCTAGCACCCAGCCTGTGACCGGGCTTGGAACCCAACCTTGCACCCGCACCCGTCTTGGCCAGTGTGGGTGCGCACCCATCCTGGCACCCACGTTGTGACACACCCTTTAACCCACGCACCCTAGCACCCACGTTGGCACCCACCTTGGAACCCAACCTAGCAACTTGGCACCCACCCCGTGACCCACCTTGGCATCCACCATAGCAGTCGCCGACTTGGCACCCACCTCGGCACCCACCTTGACACTTGTGGACCCACCTTGCCACTCACCCTAGCATCGACCCATCCTAGCACCCACCCTGGCACCTTTGCACCCTAGCACTCACCCATCCTAGCACCTAACCTGTGACCCACCTTGACACTCACCCTCGCACCCACCTTGGAACCCAACCTAGCACCCACCCACCCTGACACCAACCCTAGCACCTACCCACCCTTGCACCCACCCTGTGACCCATCTTGGCACCCACCCATCCTACCACTCAACCTATCACCCACCTTCTCACCCACCTTGGCATCCACCTTAGCACCCACCCACACTGGCACCTTGGCACCCACCTCGGGCAAGGTGGGTGCACACCCACCCTGGCACCCAATTTAGAACCCACCGAGCATGTTACCCACCTTGGCACCCACATTGCAGCCCACCCTAGTACCCACCCTATGACCCACATTGGCATCCACACCCTAGCACCCAGGCACCTCGACACCCGCCTTGACACCCACCCTAGCACTGAACCTGTGACCCACCTTGGAACTCACCCTAGAACCCACCCACCCTGTGAACCACCTTGGCATCCACCTTAGCACCCACCCACCTTGGCACCCACTCTAGCACTCACCCATCCTAACACCCAACTTGTTACCCACCTTGGCACCCGCCCTCGCGTCCACCTTGAAACCCACCCTAGCACCCACCCACGCAGGAGCCCACCTTGGCACCCAACCTAACACCCACGCATCCTGGCACCCAACTTGTGACCCACCTTGGAACCCACCCTAGTACCCACCTTTGAACCCACTATATCACCAACCCACCTTGGCACCCACCCTATGACCCTCTTTGGAATCCACCCTAGCACGCACCCACCCTGGCACCCACCATGGAGCGCACCCTAGCACCCACCCACCTCGGCACGCACCTCAACACCCACCTTGGTGTGCGCACTGCGCCAACCTCTCAAAGACCCTATGTGGTGCGCTCCAAAGTGTACACCTTTGGTGCGCTCCAAGGTGCGCACCTTTGGTGCACACCGAGGTGCACACCAAAGTGTGCACCGAGGTGAGCACCAAAGTGCACTCCAGGGTGCACACCAAGGCGTGCACCTTTGGTGCGGTCAATGCAAACGAATTCGGAAGTTGGGGTCGATGTCCTAATCGCTGCTGCAGACTACACGTATGAGAATCGGACAAATAGCTTTATATAGGGGAGGTGTTGCGTTTGATGGGTCGACTCCCCTGGTTGTGTGCACTGCACCAACTTCAAAGACCCTGTCTTGTTTAAGAAGTCAAAAGTTGGGGTGGATGTCCTAATCATTGCTGCAGTCTACGCATGTATGAGAATCAGACAAATAGCTTATATAGGGGAGGTGTTGCATTCGGTGGGTTGACTCCCCTGGTTGTGCGCACTGCGCCAACCTCAAAGACCCCGCATAGCAGAAGAAGTCGGAAGTCGGATTTTGGTGAGCACCAAGGCGTGCACCTTTGGTGCGGTCAACGCAGACGAATTCAGAAGTTGGGGTGGATGTCCTAATCGTTGTTGCAGGCTACACATGTATGAGAATCAGACAAATAGCTTATATAGGGGAGGTGTTGGGTTTGATGGGTCAACTCCCTTGGTTGTGCGCATTACGCCAACCTCAAAGACCTTGTTTTCGTTAAGAAGTCAAAAGTTGGGGTCAATGTCCTAATGGCTCCTGCAGGCTACACATGTATGAGAATCGGACAAATAGCTTATATAGGGGAGGTGTTGGGTTTGATGGGTCGACTCCCCTGGTTGTGCGCATTACGTCAACCTCAAAGACCTTGTTTTCGTTAAGAAGTCAAAAGTTGGGGTCGATGTCCTAATTGCTCCTGTAGACTACACATGTATGAGAATCAGACAAATAGCTTATATAGGGGAGGTGTTGGGTTTGATGGGTTGACTCCCCTAGTTGTTCGCATTACACCAACCTCAAAGACCTTGTTTTCGTTTAGAAGCCGAAAGTTGGGGTCGATGTCCTAATTGCTCCTGCAGGCTACGCATGTATGAGAATCAGACAAATAGCTTATATAGGGGAGGTGTTGGGTTTGATGGGTCGACTCCCCTGGTTGTGCGCATTGCGCCAACCTCAAAGACCCTGCATTGCGGATGAAGTCGAAAGTCAGAGTTTGGTGTGCTACAAGGTGTGGTCGAAGGTGCTCACCTAGGTGTGCACCTTTGGAGCACAGGAAAAGTGCCCTCCAAAAGTGCGCACCTTTGGAGTGCACAAAAGTGCCCTCCAAAAGTGCGCACCTTTGGAGCGCAGAAAAGTGCCCTCCAAAAAGTGCCCTCCAAAAGTGCGCACCTTTGGAGCGCAGAAAAGTGCCCTCCAAAAAGTGCCCTCCAAAAGTGCGCACCTTTGGAGCGCAGAAAAGTGCCCTCCAAAAAGTGCCCTCCAAAAGTGCGCACCTTTGGAGCGCAGAAAAGTGCCCTCCAAAAAGTGCCCTCCAAAAGTGCGCACCTTTGGAGCGCAGAAAAGTGCCCTCCAAAAAGTGCCCTCCAAAAGTGCGCACCTTTGGAGCGCAGAAAAGTGCCCTCCAAAAAGTGCCCTCCAAAAGTGCGCACCTTTGGAGCGCAGAAAAGTGCCCTCCAAAAAGTGCCCTCCAAAAGTGCGCACCTTTGGAGCGCAGAAAAGTGCCCTCCAAAAAGTGCCCTCCAAAAGTGCGCACCTTTGGAGCGCAGAAAAGTGCCCTCCAAAAAGTGCCCTCCAAAAGTGCGCACCTTTGGAGCGCAGAAAAGTGCCCTCCAAAAAGTGCCCTCCAAAAGTGCGCACCTTTGGAGCGCAGAAAAGTGCCCTCCAAAAGTGCGCACTTTTGGTGCGCACCAAGGCGCTGGTTCGGTCGTTGCAGGCGAGTTCGGAAGTTGGGGTCGATGTCCTGAGCGGAGGTGCAAACTACACAGGTGTCGGAATCGGACAAATAGCTTATATAGGGGAGGTGTATGCTTCGATGGGTCGACTCCCCAGGTTGAGCGCACCGCGCCAACCTCAAAGACCCTACGGTATGGATGAAGTCGGAAGTTGGGTCCGATGACCGATTCGATTAGTAGGTATGCTCATGAGGTCGGAATTTGGGTCCGATGACCTGCCATGTGCAGGAAGGCGAATGTTGACACTGTGCGTTGCAAGGTGCACACCAAGGCGCTGGTGCGGTCTTTTTAGTCGAGTTCGGAAGTTGGGGTCGATGTCCTGATCGGAGGTGCAAGCTACACAGGTGTGGGAATCGGACAAATAGCTTATATAGGGGAGGTGTATGCTTCGTTGGGTCGACTCCCCGGGTTGAGCGCACCGCGCCAACCTCAAAGACCCTACGGTATGGATGAAGTCGGAAGTTGGGTCCGATGACCGATTCGATATGTAGGCATACTCGCGAGGTCGGAATTTGGGTCCGATGACCTGCCACGTGCAGGAAGGCGAATGTTGGCACTGTGCGTTGCAAGGTGCGCACCAAGGCGCTGGTTCGGTCGTTGGAGGCGAGTTCGGAAGTTGGGGTCGATGTCTTGATCGGAGGTGCAAACTACACAGGTGTGGGAATCGGACAAATAGCTTATATAGGGGAGGTGTATGCTTCGTTGGGTCGACTCCCCGGGTTGAGCGCACCGCGCCAACCTCAAAGACCCTACGGTATGGATGAAGTCGGAAGTTGGGTCCGATGACCGATTCGATATGTAGGCATACTCGCGAGGTCGGAATTTGGGTCCGATGACCTGCCATGTGCAGGAAGGCGAATGTTGGGACTGTGCGTCGCAAGGTGCGCACCAAGGCGCTGGTGCCGTCGTTGCAGTCGAGTTCGGAAGTTGGGGTCGATGTCCTGGTCAGAGGTGCAAACTACACAGGTGTGGGAATCGGACAAATAGCTTATATAGGGGAGGTGTATGCTTCGATGGGTCGACTCCCTGGGTTGAGCGCACCGCGCCAACCTCAAAGACCCTACAGTATGGATGAAGTCGGAAGTTGGGTCCGATGACCGATTCGATACGTAGGCATATTGGCGAGGTCTGAATTTGTGTCCGATGACCTGCCATGCGCAGGAAGGCGGAATTTGGGTCCGATGACCGAGTTGATGGCGTGCCATGCGCAGAAAGGCGGAATTTGGGTCCGATGACCGAGTTGATGTTGATGGCCCGCCATGCACAGGAAGGCGGAATTTGGGTCCGATGACCGATTTGAAGGCGTGCCATACGCAAAAAGGCGGAGTTTGGGTCCGATGACCGAGTTGATATTGATGGCCCGCCATGCGCAGGAAGGCGGAATTTGGGTCCGATGACCTGACATACGCATGGAGTCCGACTCGGGGGCCGATGTTCGATTCGATGACTTGCATTGTGGGTAAAGTCGGAAGTTGTGGTCTTTGACCCGATTCGATGACCAGACTTCGGCTGCTTGAGAATCGGACAAATAACTTATATAGGGGAGGTAGTGTTCTCGAGCATCCTCCCCCCGTGCCCGTTTATGTCGATTGATGCTGGTGCTCGACTGGTTGGAGCGCTCGGATGCAAAAATCTTGCACCAGGATTTATCGATTGTGATGGACACGGCAAGTCTCCTGATTGCTATGCAGGAGCTCATCGTGAATCTCTATGCGGCCTTGGTATGGACTCGACCTGCGGAATGGTTCGGCAATGGTAGTCGCTCCAACACGTCCTTGCAATGGCCACAGAGGTGATTCGACTAGAGCTCCAGTCTAGCTTTTGGGTTGCTTGGCGGACTGGTATAGCCGCGATCGAGTTCCGGCCATGAACGTTTTAGATAGCTCTTGGGCTTTCTGGGACGGAAGTCGGAAGTTTGGGCTGTTGTCCGATTTGATGACCATTCTTCGGATGTGTGAGAATCGGACAAATAACTTATATAGGGGACTGTGTTGTCTCACGCAGCCCCCTCCGTGCCCCTCTATCTCGACCGATGTTGGTGCTTGAAAGGGTTGGGATCGCTCGGATTTATAAACGTGCACCACCATTTGTCGAGTGTGAGGGACGCGGCAGGTCTCCTAAATGCTATGCGGGCGCTCTCTGAGAATCTCTATCCGGCCTCGACACAGACTAGTCTTGCTGAATGGTTTGGCACTGGTAGTCGATCCAACACGTCGTTGTTGTGGCCGCCTAGGCGATTCGATTCGAGCCCCCGTCTAGCTTTTGGGTTGCTTGGCGGATTTTGCCCTATCCGCAAGTGAGCTCGGTCCCTAAACGTTCGAGAAACCCGATTGCTATGCGCCGACTCTCTTTCTTGCGAGCCTCCATCTAGCTTTTGGGTCTCTACGGAACGGAAGTCGGAATCTGGGACCGTTGTTTGATTCGACGAGGCAGACTACGGTTGTGCGAGAATCGGACAAATAACTTATATAGGGGAGGTGTTGACTGGAGCATTCTCCCCCGTGCCCCTCTAACTCGACCAATGCTGGCGCTCGAACGGTGGTAGCGCTCGGATTTTCATTGAGCGCCAGCATTGGTCGATTTAGAGGGGCATGCGAGATTCCCGAATGCTATGCGAGGGCTCTAACGGAAATGTCTATTGGTTTCGGTATGGATGCAATTGCGAGTGGTTCGGCAAAGGTAGTCGTTCCGATGCGTCCATGTCGTGGCCAAATCGATAATTCGATTTGAGCCCTCGTATAGCATTTGGGTCTCTCGATGTGATTCCGCATTCCAGTCCCTTTGGGCACTGCTTGAGCCGCATCCCAGGGGGTTCCCTTCCCAATAATCTGCCTCGCAACCCGATTGCTATGCGGTGAGGCTCCTCGGCCGCCTCGGAACTATCTGTGTATCAGACGCATCGCGGGATAAGGGGTTGGCAACGGTAGTCGCCCCAAGCGCGTCCGATGCTTGGACCATTCCGAGGCGGCCCTGAAGCCTCTTCCGTCTAGCCGTTGGGTCCTTCTCGCCGCATCCCTCGCCTCGCACCCCGATTGCTATGCGGTGAGGCTCCTCGGCCGCCTCGGAACTATCTGTGTATCGGACGCGTCGCGGGATAAGGGGTTGTCACTGGTAGTCGCCCCAAGCGCGTCCGATGCTTGGACCATTCCGAGGCGGCCCTGAAGCCTCTTCCGTCTAGCCGTTGGGTCCTTCTCGCCGCATCCCTCGCCTCGCACCCCGATTGCTATGCGGTGAGGCTCCTCGGCCGCCTCGGAACTATCTGTGTATCGGACGCGTCGCGGGATAAGGGGTTGTCATTGGTAGTCGCCCCAAGCGCGTCCGATGCTTGGACCATTCCGAGGCGGCCCTGAAGCCTCTTCCGTCTAGCCGTTGGGTCCTTCTCGCCGCATCCCTCGCCTCGCACCCCGATTGCTATGCGGTGAGGCTCCTCGGCCGCCTCGGAACTATCTGTGTATCGGACGCGTCGCGGGATAAGGGGTTGTCACTGGTAGTCGCCCCAAGCGCGTCCGATGCTTGGACCATTCCGAGGCGGCCCTGAAGCCTCTTCCGTCTAGCCGTTGGGTCCTTCTCGCCGCATCCCTCGCCTCGCACCCCGATTGCTATGCGGTGAGGCTCCTCGGCCGCCTCGGAACTATCTGTGTATCGGACGCGTCGCGGGATAAGGGGTTGTCACTGGTAGTCGCCCCAAGCGCGTTCGATGCTTGGACCATTCCGAGGCGGCCCTGAAGCCTCTTCCGTCTAGCCGTTGGGTCCTTCTCGCCGCATCCCTCGCCTCGCACCCCGATTGCTATGCGGTGAGGCTCCTCGGCCGCCTTGGAACTATCTGTGTATCGGACGCGTCGCGGGATAAGGGGTTGTCACTGGTAGTCGCCCCAAGCGCGTCCGATGCTTGGACCATTCCGAGGCGGACCCGAAGCCTCTTCCGTCTAGCCGTTGGGTCCTTCTCGCCGCATCCTTCGCCTCGCACCCCGATTGCTATGCGGTGAGGCTCCTCGGCCGCCTCGGAACTATCTGTGTATCGGACGCGTCGCGGGATAAGGGGTTGTCACTGGTAGTCGCCCCAAGCGCGTCCGATGCTTGGACCATTCCGAGGCGGACCCGAAGCCTCTTCCGTCTAGCCGTTGGGTCCTTCTCGCCGCATCCCTCGCCTCGCACCCCGATTGCTATGCGGTGAGGCTCCTCGGCCGCCTTGGAACTATCTGTGTATCGGACGCGTCGCGGGATAAGGGGTTGTCACTGGTAGTCGCCCCAAGCGCGTCCGATGCTTGGACCATTCCGAGGCGGACCCGAAGCCTCTTCCGTCTAGCCGTTGGGTCCTTCTCGCCGCATCCCTCGCCTCGCACCCCGATTGCTATGCGGTGAGGCTCCTCGGCCGCCTTGGAACTATCTGTGTATCGGACGCGTCGCGGGATAAGGGGTTGTCACTGGTAGTCGCCCCAAGCGCGTCCGATGCTTGGACCATTCCGAGGCGGACCCGAAGCCTCTTCCGTCTAGCCGTTGGGTCCTTCTCGCCGCATCCCTCGCCTCGCACC
>NW_026729671.1:17500-40000 GCF_030272615.1 Cryptomeria japonica | reverse complement strand
TATCCCGCGATGCGTCCGATACACAGATGGTTCCAAGGCGGCCGAGGAGCCTCACCGCATAGCAATCGGGGGTGCGAGGCGAGGGATGGGGCGGGAAGGCCCCAACGGCTAGACGGAAGAGGCTTCAGGGCCGCCTAGGAATGGTCCAAGCATCGGACACGCTTGGGGCGACTACCAGTGACAGCCCCCTATCCCGCGATGCGTCCGATACGAAGATGGTTCCAAGGCGGCCGAGGAGCCTCACCGCATAGCAATCGGGGTGCGAGGTGGGGGATGCGGCGAGATGGCCCCAACGGCTAGACGGAAGAGGCCACAGGGCCGCGTCGGAATAGTCCAAGCATCGGACGCGCTTGGGGCGACTACCAGTGACAACCCCTTATCCCGCGATGCGTCCGATACGAAGATAGTTCCAAGGCGGCCGAGGAGCCTCACCGCATAGCAATCGGGGTGCGAGGTGGGGGATGCGGCGAGATGGCCCCAACGGCTAGACGGAAGAGGCTGCAGGGCCGCCTCGGAATAGTCCAAGCATCGGACGCGCTTGGGGCCACTACCAGTGACAACCCCTTATCCCGCGATGCGTCCGATACGAAGATAGTTCCAAGGCGGCCGAAGAGCCTCACCGCATAGCAATCGGGGTGCGAGGTGGGGGATGCGGCGAGATGGCCCCAACGGCTAGACGGAAGAGGCCACAGGGCCGCCTCGGAATAGTCCAAGCATCGGACGCGCTTGGGGCGACTACCAGTGACAACCCCTTATCCCGCGATGCGTCCGATACGAAGATAGTTCCCAGGCGGCCGAGGAGCCTCACCGCATAGCAATCGGGGTGCGAGGCGAGGGATGCGGCGAGATGGCCCCAAAGGCTAGACGGAAGAGGCTGCAGGGCTGCCTCGGAATAGTCCAAGCATCGGACGCGCTTGGGGCGACTACCACTGCCAACCCCTTATCCCGCGATGCGTCCGATACACAGATAGTTCCGAGGCGGCCGAGGAGGTGGGGGATGCAGCGAGATGGCCCCAACGGCTAGACGGAAGAGGCTGCAGGGCCGCCTCGGAATAGTCCAAGCATCGGACGCGCTTGGGGCGACTACCAGTGACAACCCCTTATCCCGCGATGCGTCCGATACACAGATAGTTCCGAGGCGGCCAAGGAGCCTCACCGCATAGCAATCGTGGTGCGAGGTGGGGGATGCGGCGAGATGGCCCCAACGGCTAGACGGAAGAGGCTGCAGGGCCGCCTCGGAATGGTCCAAGCATCGGATGCGCTTGGGGCGACTACCACTGCCAACCCCTTATCCCGCGATGCGTCCGATACACAGATAGTTCCAAGGCGGCCGAGGAGCCTCACAGCATAGCAATCAGGGTGCGAGGCGAGGGATGCGGCGAGAAAGCCCCAACGGCTAGAGGGAAGAGGCTTCAGGTCCGCCTCGGAATGGTCCAAGCATCGGACGCGCTTGGGGCGACTACCAGTGACAACCCCTTATCCCGCGACGCGTCCGATACACAGATAGTTCCAAGGCGGCCGAGGAGCCTCACCGCATAGCAATCGGGGTGCGAGGCGAGGGATGCGGCGAGAAGGACCCAACGGCTACACGGAAGAGGCTTCGGGGCCGCCTCGGAATGGTCCAAGCATCGGACGCGCTTGGGGCGACTACCAGTGACAACCCCTTATCCCACGACGCGTCCGATACACAGATAGTTCCAAGGCGGCCGAGGAGCCTCACCGCATAGCAATCGGGGTGCGAGGCGAGGGATGCGGCGAGAACGACCCAACGGCTACACGGAAGAGGCTTCGGGGCCGCCTCGGAATGGTCCAAGCATCGGACGCGCTTGGGGCGACTACCAGTGACAACCCCTTATCCCGCGACGCGTCCGATACACAGATAGTTCCAAGGCGGCCGAGGAGCCTCACCGCATAGCAATCGGGGTGCGAGGCGAGGGATGCGGCGAGAAGGACCCAACGGCTAGACGGAAGAGGCTTCGGGTCCGCCTCGGAATGGTCCAAGCATCGGACGCGCTTGGGGCGACTACCAGTGACAACCCCTTATCCCGCGACGCGTCCGATACACAGATAGTTCCAAGGCGGCCGAGGAGCCTCACCGCATAGCAATCGGGGTGCGAGGCGAGGGATGCGGCGAGAAGGACCCAACGGCTAGACGGAAGAGGCTTCGGGTCCGCCTCGGAATGGTCCAAGCATCGGACGCGCTTGGGGCGACTACCAGTGACAACCCCTTATCCCGCGACGCGTCCGATACACAGATAGTTCCAAGGCGGCCGAGGAGCCTCACCGCATAGCAATCGGGGTGCGAGGCGAGGGATGCGGCGAGAAGGACCCAACGGCTAGACGGAAGAGGCTTCGGGTCCGCCTCGGAATGGTCCAAGCATCGGACGCGCTTGGGGCGACTACCAGTGACAACCCCTTATCCCGCGACGCGTCCGATACACAGATAGTTCCGAGGCGGCCGAGGAGCCTCACCGCATAGCAATCGGGGTGCGAGGCGAAGGATGCGGCGAGAAGGACCCAACGGCTAGACGGAAGAGGCTTCGGGTCCGCCTCGGAATGGTCCAAGCATCGGACGCGCTTGGGGCGACTACCAGTGACAACCCCTTATCCCGCGACGCGTCCGATACACAGATAGTTCCAAGGCGGCCGAGGAGCCTCACCGCATAGCAATCGGGGTGCGAGGCGAGGGATGCGGCGAGAAGGACCCAACGGCTAGACGGAAGAGGCTTCAGGGCCGCCTCGGAATGGTCCAAGCATCGAACGCGCTTGGGGCGACTACCAGTGACAACCCCTTATCCCGCGACGCGTCCGATACACAGATAGTTCCGAGGCGGCCGAGGAGCCTCACCGCATAGCAATCGGGGTGCGAGGCGAGGGATGCGGCGAGAAGGACCCAACGGCTAGACGGAAGAGGCTTCAGGGCCGCCTCGGAATGGTCCAAGCATCGGACGCGCTTGGGGCGACTACCAGTGACAACCCCTTATCCCGCGACGCGTCCGATACACAGATAGTTCCGAGGCGGCCGAGGAGCCTCACCGCATAGCAATCGGGGTGCGAGGCGAGGGATGCGGCGAGAAGGACCCAACGGCTAGACGGAAGAGGCTTCAGGGCCGCCTCGGAATGGTCCAAGCATCGGACGCGCTTGGGGCGACTACCAATGACAACCCCTTATCCCGCGACGCGTCCGATACACAGATAGTTCCGAGGCGGCCGAGGAGCCTCACCGCATAGCAATCGGGGTGCGAGGCGAGGGATGCGGCGAGAAGGACCCAACGGCTAGACGGAAGAGGCTTCAGGGCCGCCTCGGAATGGTCCAAGCATCGGACGCGCTTGGGGCGACTACCAGTGACAACCCCTTATCCCGCGACGCGTCCGATACACAGATAGTTCCGAGGCGGCCGAGGAGCCTCACCGCATAGCAATCGGGGTGCGAGGCGAGGGATGCGGCGAGAAGGACCCAACGGCTAGACGGAAGAGGCTTCAGGGCCGCCTCGGAATGGTCCAAGCATCGGACGCGCTTGGGGCGACTACCGTTGCCAACCCCTTATCCCGCGATGCGTCTGATACACAGATAGTTCCGAGGCGGCCGAGGAGCCTCACCGCATAGCAATCGGGTTGCGAGGCAGATTATTGGGAAGGGAACCCCCTGGGATGCGGCTCAAGCAGTGCCCAAAGGGACTGGAATGCGGAATCACATCGAGAGACCCAAATGCTATACGAGGGCTCAAATCGAATTATCGATTTGGCCACGACATGGACGCATCGGAACGACTACCTTTGCCGAACCACTCGCAATTGCATCCATACCGAAACCAATAGACATTTCCGTTAGAGCCCTCGCATAGCATTCGGGAATCTCGCATGCCCCTCTAAATCGACCAATGCTGGCGCTCAATGAAAATCCGAGCGCTACCACCGTTCGAGCGCCAGCATTGGTCGAGTTAGAGGGGCACGGGGGAGAATGCTCCAGTCAACACCTCCCCTATATAAGTTATTTGTCCGATTCTCGCACAACCGTAGTCTGCCTCGTCGAATCAAACAACGGTCCCAGATTCCGACTTCCGTTCCGTAGAGACCCAAAAGCTAGATGGAGGCTCGCAAGAAAGAGAGTCGGCGCATAGCAATCGGGTTTCTCGAACGTTTAGGGACCGAGCTCACTTGCGGATAGGGCAAAATCCGCCAAGCAACCCAAAAGCTAGACGGGGGCTCGAATCGAATCGCCTAGGCGGCCACAACAACGACGTGTTGGATCGACTACCAGTGCCAAACCATTCAGCAAGACTAGTCTGTGTCGAGGCCGGATAGAGATTCTCAGAGAGCGCCCGCATAGCATTTAGGAGACCTGCCGCGTCCCTCACACTCGACAAATGGTGGTGCACGTTTATAAATCCGAGCGATCCCAACCCTTTCAAGCACCAACATCGGTCGAGATAGAGGGGCACGGAGGGGGCTGCGTGAGACAACACAGTCCCCTATATAAGTTATTTGTCCGATTCTCACACATCCGAAGAATGGTCATCAAATCGGACAACAGCCCAAACTTCCGACTTCCGTCCCAGAAAGCCCAAGAGCTATCTAAAACGTTCATGGCCGGAACTCGATCGCGGCTATACCAGTCCGCCAAGCAACCCAAAAGCTAGACTGGAGCTCTAGTCGAATCACCTCTGTGGCCATTGCAAGGACGTGTTGGAGCGACTACCATTGCCGAACCATTCCGCAGGTCGAGTCCATACCAAGGCCGCATAGAGATTCACGATGAGCTCCTGCATAGCAATCAGGAGACTTGCCGTGTCCATCACAATCGATAAATCCTGGTGCAAGATTTTTGCATCCGAGCGCTCCAACCAGTCGAGCACCAGCATCAATCGACATAAACGGGCACGGGGGGAGGATGCTCGAGAACACTACCTCCCCTATATAAGTTATTTGTCCGATTCTCAAGCAGCCGAAGTCTGGTCATCGAATCGGGTCAAAGACCACAACTTCCGACTTTACCCACAATGCAAGTCATCGAATCGAACATCGGCCCCCGAGTCGGACTCCATGCGTATGTCAGGTCATCGGACCCAAATTCCGCCTTCCTGCGCATGGCGGGCCATCAATATCAACTCGGTCATCGGACCCAAACTCCGCCTTTTTGCGTATGGCACGCCTTCAAATCGGTCATCGGACCCAAATTCCGCCTTCCTGTGCATGGCGGGCCATCAACATCAACTCGGTCATCGGACCCAAATTCCGCCTTTCTGCGCATGGCACGCCATCAACTCGGTCATCGGACCCAAATTCCGCCTTCCTGCGCATGGCAGGTCATCGGACACAAATTCAGACCTCGCCAATATGCCTACGTATCGAATCGGTCATCGGACCCAACTTCCGACTTCATCCATACTGTAGGGTCTTTGAGGTTGGCGCGGTGCGCTCAACCCAGGGAGTCGACCCATCGAAGCATACACCTCCCCTATATAAGCTATTTGTCCGATTCCCACACCTGTGTAGTTTGCACCTCTGACCAGGACATCGACCCCAACTTCCGAACTCGACTGCAACGACGGCACCAGCGCCTTGGTGCGCACCTTGCGACGCACAGTCCCAACATTCGCCTTCCTGCACATGGCAGGTCATCGGACCCAAATTCCGACCTCGCGAGTATGCCTACATATCGAATCGGTCATCGGACCCAACTTCCGACTTCATCCATACCGTAGGGTCTTTGAGGTTGGCGCGGTGCGCTCAACCCGGGGAGTCGACCCAACGAAGCATACACCTCCCCTATATAAGCTATTTGTCCGATTCCCACACCTGTGTAGTTTGCACCTCCGATCAAGACATCGACCCCAACTTCCGAACTCGCCTCCAACGACCGAACCAGCGCCTTGGTGCGCACCTTGCAACGCACAGTGCCAACATTCGCCTTCCTGCACGTGGCAGGTCATCGGACCCAAATTCCGACCTCGCGAGTATGCCTACATATCGAATCGGTCATCGGACCCAACTTCCGACTTCATCCATACCGTAGGGTCTTTGAGGTTGGCGCGGTGCGCTCAACCCGGGGAGTCGACCCAACGAAGCATACACCTCCCCTATATAAGCTATTTGTCCGATTCCCACACCTGTGTAGCTTGCACCTCCGATCAGGACATCGACCCCAACTTCCGAACTCGACTAAAAAGACCGCACCAGCGCCTTGGTGTGCACCTTGCAACGCACAGTGTCAACATTCGCCTTCCTGCACATGGCAGGTCATCGGACCCAAATTCCGACCTCATGAGCATACCTACTAATCGAATCGGTCATCGGACCCAACTTCCGACTTCATCCATACCGTAGGGTCTTTGAGGTTGGCGCGGTGCGCTCAACCTGGGGAGTCGACCCATCGAAGCATACACCTCCCCTATATAAGCTATTTGTCCGATTCCGACACCTGTGTAGTTTGCACCTCCGCTCAGGACATCGACCCCAACTTCCGAACTCGCCTGCAACGAGCCGAACCAGCGCCTTGGTGCGCACCAAAAGTGCGCACTTTTGGAGGGCACTTTTGTGCGCTCCAAAGGTGCGCACTTTTGGAGGGCACTTTTCTGCGCTCCAAAGGTGCGCACTTTTGGAGGGCACTTTTTGGAGGGCACTTTTCTGCGCTCCAAAGGTGCGCACTTTTGGAGGGCACTTTTTGGAGGGCACTTTTCTGCGCTCCAAAGGTGCGCACTTTTGGAGGGCACTTTTTGGAGGGCACTTTTCTGCGCTCCAAAGGTGCGCACTTTTGGAGGGCACTTTTTGGAGGGCACTTTTCTGCGCTCCAAAGGTGCGCACTTTTGGAGGGCACTTTTTGGAGGGCACTTTTCTGCGCTCCAAAGGTGCGCACTTTTGGAGGGCACTTTTTGGAGGGCACTTTTCTGCGCTCCAAAGGTGCGCACTTTTGGAGGGCACTTTTTGGAGGGCACTTTTCTGCGCTCCAAAGGTGCGCACTTTTGGAGGGCACTTTTTGGAGGGCACTTTTCTGCGCTCCAAAGGTGCGCACTTTTGGAGGGCACTTTTTGGAGGGCACTTTTCTGCGCTCCAAAGGTGCGCACTTTTGGAGGGCACTTTTTGGAGGGCACTTTTCTGCGCTCCAAAGGTGCGCACTTTTGGAGGGCACTTTTTGGAGGGCACTTTTCTGCGCTCCAAAGGTGCGCACTTTTGGAGGGCACTTTTGTGCACTCCAAAGGTGCGCACTTTTGGAGGGCACTTTTCCTGTGCTCCAAAGGTGCACACCTAGGTGAGCACCTTCGACCACACCTTGTAGCACACCAAACTCTGACTTTCGACTTCATCCGCAATGCAGGGTCTTTGAGGTTGGCGCAATGCGCACAACCAGGGGAGTCGACCCATCAAACCCAACACCTCCCCTATATAAGCTATTTGTCTGATTCTCATACATGCGTAGCCTGCAGGAGCAATTAGGACATCGACCCCAACTTTCGGCTTCTAAACGAAAACAAGGTCTTTGAGGTTGGTGTAATGCGAACAACTAGGGGAGTCAACCCATCAAACCCAACACCTCCCCTATATAAGCTATTTGTCTGATTCTCATACATGTGTAGTCTACAGGAGCAATTAGGACATCGACCCCAACTTTTGACTTCTTAACGAAAACAAGGTCTTTGAGGTTGACGTAATGCGCACAACCAGGGGAGTCGACCCATCAAACCCAACACCTCCCCTATATAAGCTATTTGTCCGATTCTCATACATGTGTAGCCTGCAGGAGCCATTAGGACATTGACCCCAACTTTTGACTTCTTAACGAAAACAAGGTCTTTGAGGTTGGCGTAATGCGCACAACCAAGGGAGTTGACCCATCAAACCCAACACCTCCCCTATATAAGCTATTTGTCTGATTCTCATACATGTGTAGCCTGCAACAACGATTAGGACATCCACCCCAACTTCTGAATTCGTCTGCGTTGACCGCACCAAAGGTGCACGCCTTGGTGCTCACCAAAATCCGACTTCCGACTTCTTCTGCTATGCGGGGTCTTTGAGGTTGGCGCAGTGCGCACAACCAGGGGAGTCAACCCACCGAATGCAACACCTCCCCTATATAAGCTATTTGTCTGATTCTCATACATGCGTAGACTGCAGCAATGATTAGGACATCCACCCCAACTTTTGACTTCTTAAACAAGACAGGGTCTTTGAAGTTGGTGCAGTGCACACAACCAGGGGAGTCGACCCATCAAACGCAACACCTCCCCTATATAAAGCTATTTGTCCGATTCTCATACGTGTAGTCTGCAGCAGCGATTAGGACATCGACCCCAACTTCCGAATGCACTTTGGTGCTCACCTCGGTGCACACTTTGGTGTGCACCTCGGTGTGCACCAAAGGTGCGCACCTTGGAGCGCACCAAAGGTGTACACTTTGGAGCGCACCACATAGGGTCTTTGAGAGGTTGGCGCAGTGCGCACACCAAGGTGGGTGTTGAGGTGCGTGCCGAGGTGGGTGGGTGCTAGGGTGCGCTCCATGGTGGGTGCCAGGGTGGGTGCGTGCTAGGGTGGATTCCAAAGAGGGTCATAGGGTGGGTGCCAAGGTGGGTTGGTGATATAGTGGGTTCAAAGGTGGGTACTAGGGTGGGTTCCAAGGTGGGTCACAAGTTGGGTGCCAGGATGCGTGGGTGTTAGGTTGGGTGCCAAGGTGGGCTCCTGCGTGGGTGGGTGCTAGGGTGGGTTTCAAGGTGGACGCGAGGGCGGGTGCCAAGGTGGGTAACAAGTTGGGTGTTAGGATGGGTGAGTGCTAGAGTGGGTGCCAAGGTGGGTGGGTGCTAAGGTGGATGCCAAGGTGGTTCACAGGGTGGGTGGGTTCTAGGGTGAGTTCCAAGGTGGGTCACAGGTTCAGTGCTAGGGTGGGTGTCAAGGCGGGTGTCGAGGTGCCTGGGTGCTAGGGTGTGGATGCCAATGTGGGTCATAGGGTGGGTACTAGGGTGGGCTGCAATGTGGGTGCCAAGGTGGGTAACATGCTCGGTGGGTTCTAAATTGGGTGCCAGGGTGGGTGTGCACCCACCTTGCCCGAGGTGGGTGCCAAGGTGCCAGTGTGGGTGGGTGCTAAGGTGGATGCCAAGGTGGGTGAGAAGGTGGGTGATAGGTTGAGTGGTAGGATGGGTGGGTGCCAAGATGGGTCACAGGGTGGGTGCAAGGGTGGGTAGGTGCTAGGGTTGGTGTCAGGGTGGGTGGGTGCTAGGTTGGGTTCCAAGGTGGGTGCGAGGGTGAGTGTCAAGGTGGGTCACAGGTTAGGTGCTAGGATGGGTGAGTGCTAGGGTGCAAAGGTGCCAGGGTGGGTGCTAGGATGGGTCGATGCTAGGGTGAGTGGCAAGGTGGGTCCACAAGTGTCAAGGTGGGTGCCGAGGTGGGTGCCAAGTCGGCGACTGCTATGGTGGATGCCAAGGTGGGTCACGGGGTGGGTGCCAAGTTGCTAGGTTGGGTTCCAAGGTGGGTGCCAACGTGGGTGCTAGGGTGCGTGGGTTAAAGGGTGTGTCACAACGTGGGTGCCAGGATGGGTGCGCACCCACACTGGCCAAGACGGGTGCGGGTGCAAGGTTGGGTTCCAAGCCCGGTCACAGGCTGGGTGCTAGGATGGGTGGGTGCCAAGGTGGGCACCAGGGTGGGTGCACCCACCCTGGCCAAGGTGGGTCACGGGGTGGGTCCTAGGGTGGGTAACGGGGTGGGTACTAAGGTGCGTGCCAAGGTGGGTCATAGGGTGGGTGCCAAGGTGGGCACCAGGGTGGGTGTGCACCAACCCTAGCCAGGGTAGGTCACGGGGTGGTTGTCGGGGTGGGCGTCAAGGAGCCAAGGTGGGTGGCAAGTAGCCAAGTTGCGTGCCAAGGTGGGTGTCGGGGTGGGTGCCAAGGATCCAAGGTGGGTGCCAAGGAACCAAGGTGGGTGTCTGGGTGGGTGCCGAGGTGGGAGCCAGGGTGGGTCCCAAGGTGAGTGCAAAGGTGGGTGCCAGGGTCAAGGTGAGTGCCAATGTGGGTTCCAAGGTGCCAGGGTCAGGGTGAGTGCCAATGTGGGTTCAAAGGTGCTAAGTTGGGTGCGAGGTTGGGTGCGAGGGTGGGTGGGTGCCAAGGTGTGCTAGGTGGAAGCCCGGGTGGGTCGGCATCCCATGGGTGTCGAGTTGGGTGCCTGATGGGTGCTTCTTGTCAAGTTTTAGTCGTCGGGACTCATTTCGAGCCTTAGAGGTCGTTTCTTGTCCGGTTGCCCTGTCTTCGACCTGGGAACCCAATTTTGGTCCTCGGGTCCCATTTTTTTTTGTCTCGCATCCCACTTTTGGCCTGTGGCCTTTTCGGGGTCGATTCTCGTTTTGGGCATCAGAGCATGTTTCTTCTCCTAAAACCCAATATTTGTTTATTAAGTCTCGGAACACATTTTTGTTCTCGTGGACCCATCATGGGTCTTGGAACGCATTTGTGGTCCTTGGGTCCCATTTTGCATCCCGAAACTTGTGTTTTGGTGCTTGATCCCTATTTTGGGTGCCCACCTTGCACCAAGTGCGCACCCGGGGCAAACCGAGCGCCTTGGTGCACCGGGGCAAGATCGAGCGTGCACCCGAGGCGCCCCGAACATGCACCAAGGTGCACTCGGCCCACATGTGAGCGCAGGTCGTTGCGCCCGAGGTGGTGTGTGGGCACCGCGTTGCAGACGGGACACTGCACGCACACGACGCCCCCTCCAGGTGCACGCACGTAGGCCGGGCCGGGTGCACACCCGACGCCCTAGCAAGGTGCGCGCACCCGGGCAGGGCTCACACTTGGCGAACGGGGCGCACTTCGCGAGGGAGGGTGTGCACCTCGACGGGGGTGGGTGGCCGGGGTGGATTCGCACGTGGGTCGCGGTTTGCTAAGTACACACTGCGACAAGCTCATAACGGGTGCGATCATACCAGCGTTAGTGCACCGGATCCCATCAGAACTCCGCAGTTAAGCGCGCTTGGGCCGGAGTAGTACTGGGATGGGTGACCTCCCGGGAAGTCCCGGTGTTGCACCCTTTTTTAGTTTTTCGCCGGGCGTCGCAATGCTATTTGAATAAACCTTTTGCCCGTTTGCGTTCTCGTCGGGGCCGGGCCGGGCCGGGGTGCGCTGCCCGCACTACCGCGCGCGCGGGGGCGACACCGAGCGCGCACCCGAGGCGCCCCGAGCACACAGGCCACGGTGCAACCCGGGCGTTGTGCGCGCACCCCGGTGCGCCCGAGGTGCTGCGCGCGCACCCAGGTGAAATCGGTGTGCACCTCGGCCAGTGCGCGCTCGGTCGAGTCGCGCACGTTGGCCAAGGTGCACGGTGATGTTTCTTACTCTAAGGTTCCGCACCAGACGCCCGGGACAGGTGAGCGAAGCTGGGCGGGGCCGGGTGCGCGGCCGGGGCAGGTGCACGCAGCTGGAGAGAGCTTTGGAGCACACTTCGGAGCGCACCAATGATGCGCTCCATTCAAAAGTTTCCTGAAAAGGCAAAAAAAGTTGAGATTATAGAATTTCCCACTTGAGAGATTGTAAAAAAAAAAAATTTAAAATGAAGGAAACGCGGGTGCCAAGGTGTGCGCAGCCCAGCCAAGGTGTGCGCACCAAGGCGCCCACCCTGGCGAAGGTGCACGCAAGGTGCGCACCCGAGGCAAACCGGACAATTAACCCAACTTTCGACTTCGCGCGCACCTTGGAGCGCACTTCGGAGCGCTCCTTGGTGCGCACCAATCTTGGGCACCTCGGAGTGCACCATGGCGCCCACCAAGGTGCGCACCCGGGGCAAACCGAGCTCCGACTTCGTGCGCACCTTGGAGCGCACGAAAGGTGCGCACCATGGCGCCCACCAAGGTGCGCAGCCCAGCCAAGGCGTGCGCATCAAGGTGCGCACCCTGGCGAAGGTGCGCACCCGGGGCAAACCGAGCTCCGACTTCGTGCGCACCTTGGAGCGCACAAAAGGTGCGCAACCCAGCCAAGGTGTGCGCACCCCGGTCAAACCGAGCTCCGAATCGTGCGCACCAGAGGTGCACGCCATCGTGCGCACCTTGGAGCACACTTCGGAGCCCTCCTTGGTGCGCGCCGATGTTGCGCACCTCGGAGCGCACCCGGGGAAAACAATGCAATTAACCCGACTTTCGACTTCGTGGGCACCTCGGAGCGCTCTCGGGTTCGCACCTCGGAGCACACCGAGGTGCGCACCTTTGATGCGCTGCCTTCACCAATTTCCAGAAAAGGCAAGAAAACATTGAGAAGGTGTGCGCACCGAGGTGCCCACCCTGGCGAAGGTGCACGCGAGGTGCGCACCCGGGGCAAACCGGGCTCCGACTTCGTGCACGCCGCACCTTGGAGCACACTTCGGAGCGCTCCTTGGTGCGCACCAGGGCGCGCAACCCAGCCGAGGTGCCCACCCCGGCGAAGGTGCACGCGAGGTGCGCACCCGGGGCAAACCGGGCTCCGACTTCGTGCACGCCATGGTGCCCACCGCGGCGAAGGTGCACGCGAGGTGCGCACCCGGGGCAAACCGGGCTCCGACTTCGTGCACGCCGCACCTTGGAGCACACTTCGGAGCGCTCCTTGGTGCGCACCATGGTGCCCACCAGGGCGCGCAACCCCGCCGAAGGTGCACGCGAGGTGCGCACCCGGGGCAAACCGGGCTCCGACTTCGTGCACGCCGCACCTTGGAGCACACTTCGGAGCGCTCCTTGGTGCGCACCATGGTGCCCACCAGGGCGCGCAACCCCGCCGAAGGTGCACGCGAGGTGCGCACCCGGGGCAAACCGGGCTCCGACTTCGTGCACGCCATGGTGCGCACCGCGGCGAAGGTGCGCACCCGGGGCAAACCGGGCTCCGACTTCGTGCACGCCGCACCTTGGAGCACACTTCGGAGCGCTCCTTGGTGCGCACCAGGGCGCGCAACCCAGCCGAGGTGCCCACCCCGGCGAAGGTGCACGCGAGGTGCGTACCCGGGGCAAACCGGGCTCCGACTTCGTGCACGCCGCACCTTGGAGCACACTTCGGAGCGCTCCTTGGTGCGCACCATGGTGCCCACCAGGCCGCGCAACCCAGCCAAGGTGTGCGCACCAAGGTGCACGCGAGGTGCGCACCCGGGGCAAACCGGGGTCCGACTTCGTGCACGCCGCACCTTGGAGCACACATCGGGGCGCTCCCGGGTTCGCACCGGCGTTGCGCACCGTGGTGGGCACCTCGGAGCACACCAAGGTGGGCAGCGAGGTGCGCACCTTTGATGCGATGCCTTCACTAATTTCCATAAAAGGCAAAAAAAAAACGAGATTTTAAAATTTCCGTTTTGAAAGATAGTGAGAAAAAGGGAATGCTGGTGCCATCTTGAGCCCGCCCTGGTGCGCAGCCCAGCCAAGGTGTGCGCACCAAGGTGCCCACCCTGGCGAAGGTGCGCGCCCGGGCAATTAACCCAACTTCCAACTTCGCGCGCGCCAGGGTGGGAGCGCACCCAACAACCGGGCCTGGGAAGAGCCAATGCGAGAAACCCCACCAAACGCTCTGACAAAAAAAGAGGGGGCGCTCCAGTAACCCCGCTTCGGAGCGCACCCTGGGCAAACCCAGCCAAGGTGCCCACCCCGGCCAAGGTGCAGGCGAGGTGCGCACCCGGGGCAAACCGGGCTCCGACAACGTGCACGCCGCACCTTGGAGCACACTTCGTAGCGCTCCCGGGTGCGCACCTCAGAGCACACCAAGGTGGGCAGCGAGGTGCGCACCTTTGATGCGCTGCCTTCACTAATTTCCAGAAAAGGCAAAAAAAAAAGAAGATTTTAAAATTTCCGTTTTGAAAGATAGTGAAAAAAACGGAACGCGCGTGCCATCTTGAGCCCGCCCTGGTGCGCAGCCCAGGTAAGGTGCCCACCCTGGCAAAGGTGCGCACCCGGGCAATTAACCCTACTTCCGACTTCGTGCGCGCCAGGGTGGCAACCGGGCCTCGGAAGAGCCAATGCGAGAAACCCCACCAAACGCTCCGACAAAAAAAGAGGCGGCGCTCCAATAACCCCGCTTCGGAGCGCAGCCGGGGCAAACCCAGCCAAGGTGCCCACCCCGACGAAGGTGCACGCGAGGTGCGCACCCGGGGCAAACCGGGCTCCGACAACGTGCACGCAGCACCTTGGAGCACACTTCGAAGCACTCCCGGGTGCCCACCGGCGTTGCGCACCGTGGTGGGCAGCGAGGTGCGCACCTTTGATGCGCTGCCTTCACTAATTTCCAGAAAAAGGCAAAAAAAAATGAGATTTTAAAATTTCCGTTTTGAAAGATAGTGAAAAAAAAGGAACGCGGGTGCCATCTTGAGCCCGCCCTGGTGCGCAGCCCAGGCAAGGCATGCGCACCAAGGTGCCCACCCGAGGTGCACACCCGGGGCAAACCGGGCTCCGACTTCGTGCAGGCCGCACCTTGGAGCACACTTCGGAGCGCTCCTTGGTGCGCACCATGGTGCCCACCAGGGCGCGCAACCCAGCCAAGGTCTGCACACCAAGGTGCCCACCCCGGCGAAGGTGCACGCGAGGTGCGCACCCGGGGCAAACCGGGCTCCGACTTCGTGCACGCCATGGTGCCCACCGCGGCGAAGGTGCACGCGAGGTGCGCACCCGGGGCAAACCGGGCTCCGACTTCGTGCACGCCGCACCTTGGAGCACACTTCGGAGCGCTCCTTGGTGCGCACCATGGTGCCCACCAGGGCGCGCAACCCAGCCAAGGTGTGCGCACCAAGGTGCACGCGAGGTGCGCACCCGGGGCAAACCGGGGTCCGACTTCGTGCACGCCGCACCTTGGAGCACACATCGGAGCGCTCCCAGGTTCGCACCAGCGTTGCGCACCTTTGATGCGCTGCCTTCACTAATTTCCAGAAAAGGCAAAAAAAAACGAGATTTTAAAATTTCCGTTCTGAAAGATAGTGAAAAAAACGGAACGCGGGTGCCATCTTGAGCCCTTCCTGGTGCGCAGCCCAGGCAAGTTGTGCGCACCAAGGTGCCCACCCTGGCGGAGGTGCGCGCCCGGGGCAATCCGGGCTCCGACTTCGTGCACTGCATGGTGCCCACCAAGGCGCGCAACCCAGCCAAGGTGCCCACCGCAGCGAAGGTGCACGCGAGGTGCACACCCGGGGCAAACCGGGCTCCGACTTCGTGCACGCCGCACCTTGGAGCACACTTCAGAGCGCTCCTTGGTGCGCACCAGGGCGCGCAACCCAGCCGAGGTGCCCACCCCGGCGAAGGTGCACGCGAGGTGCGCACCCGGGGCAAACCGGGCTCCGACTTCGTGCACGCCATGGTGCCCACCGCGGCGAAGGTGCGCACCCGGGGCAAACCGGGCTCCGACTTCGTGCACGCCGCACCTTGGAGCACACTTCGGAGCGCTCCTTGGTGCGCACCATGGTGCCCACCAGGCCGCGCAACCCAGCCAAGGTGTGCGCACCAAGGTGCACGCGAGGTGCGCACCCGGGGCAAACCGGGGTCCGACTTCGTGCACGCCGCACCTTGGAGCACACATCGGGGCGCTCCCGGGTTCGCACCGGCGTTGCGCACCGTGGTGGGCACCTCGGAGCACACCAAGGTGGGCAGCGAGGTGCGCACCTTTGATGCGATGCCTTCACTAATTTCCATAAAAGGCAAAAAAAAAACGAGATTTTAAAATTTCCGTTTTGAAAGATAGTGAGAAAAAGGGAATGCTGGTGCCATCTTGAGCCCGCCCTGGTGCGCAGCCCAGCCAAGGTTTGCGCACCAAGGTGCCCACCCTGGCGAAGGTGCGCGCCCGGGCAATTAACCCAACTTCCAACTTCGCGCGCGCCAGGGTGGGAGCGCACCCAACAACCGGGCCTGGGAAGAGCCAATGCGAGAAACCCCACCAAACTCTCTGACAAAAAAAGAGGGGGCGCTCCAGTAACCCCGCTTCGGAGCGCACCCTGGGCAAACCCAGCCAAGGTGCCCACCCCGGCCAAGGTGCAGGCGAGGTGCGCACCCGGGGCAAACCGGGCTCCGACAACGTGCACGCCGCACCTTGGAGCACACTTCGTAGCGCTCCCGGGTGCGCACCTCAGAGCACACCAAGGTGGGCAGCGAGGTGCGCACCTTTGATGCGCTGCCTTCACTAATTTCCAGAAAAGGCAAAAAAAAAAGGAGATTTTAAAATTTCCGTTTTGAAAGATAGTGAAAAAAACGGAACGCGCGTGCCATCTTGAGCCCGCCCTGGTGCGCAGCCCAGGTAAGGTGCCACCCTGGCAAAGGTGCGCACCCGGGCAATTAACCCTACTTCCGACTTCGTGCGCGCCAGGGTGGCAACCGGGCCTCGGAAGAGCCAATGCGAGAAACCCCACCAAACGCTCCGACAAAAAAAGAGGCGGCGCTCCAATAACCCCGCTTCGGAGCGCAGCCGGGGCAAACCAAGCCAAGGTGCCCACCCCGACGAAGGTGCACGCGAGGTGCGCACCCGGGGCAAACCGGGCTCCGACAACGTGCACGCAACACCTTGGAGCACACTTCGAAGCACTCCCGGGTGCCCACCGGCGTTGCGCACCGTGGTGGGCAGCGAGGTGCGCACCTTTGATGCGCTGCCTTCACTAATTTCCAGAAAAAGGCAAAAAAAAATGAGATTTTAAAATTTCCGTTTTGAAAGATAGTGAAAAAAAAGGAACGCGGGTGCCATCTTGAGCCCGCCCTGGTGCGCAGCCCAGGCAAGGCATGCGCACCAAGGTGCCCACCCGAGGTGCACACCCGGGGCAAACCGGGCTCCGACTTCGTGCAGGCCGCACCTTGGAGCACACTTCGGAGCGCTCCTTGGTGCGCACCATGGTGCCCACCAGGGCGCACCCGGGGCAAACCGGGCTCCGACTTTGTGCACGCCGCACCTTGGAGCACACATCGGAGCGCTCCCAGGTTCGCACCAGCGTTGCGCACCTTTGATGCGCTGCCTTCACTAATTTCCAGAAAAGGCAAAAAAAAACGATATTTTAAAATTTCCGTTCTGAAAGATAGTGAAAAAAACGGAACGCGGGTGCCATCTTGAGCCCTTCCTGGTGCGCAGCCCAGGCAAGTTGTGCGCACCAAGGTGCCCACCCTGGCGGAGGTGCGCGCCCGGGGCAAACCGGGCTCCGACTTCGTGCACTGCATGGTGCCCACCAAGGCGCGCAACCCAGCCAAGGTGCCCACCGCAGCGAAGGTGCACGCGAGGTGCGCACCCGAGGTGCACACCCGGGGCAAACCGGGCTCCGACTTTGTGCACGCCGCACCTTGGAGCACACTTCAGAGCGCTCCTTGGTACGCACCAGGGCGCGCAACCCAGCCAAGGTGCTCACCCCGGCGAAGGTGCACGCGAGGTGCGCACCCGGGGCAAACCGGGCTCGGACTTCGTGCACGCCGCACCTTGGAGCACACATCGGAGCGCTCCCGGGTTCGCACCAGCATTGCGCACCTTTGATGCGCTGCCTTCACTAATTTCCAGAAAAGGCAAAAAAAAGAAAAAAATGAGATTTTAAAATTTCCGTTTTGAAAGATAGTGAAAAAAACGGAACGCGGGTGCCATCTTGAGCCCGCCCTGGTGTGCAGCCCAGGCAAGTTGTGCGCACCAAGGCACCCACCCTGGCCAAGGTGGGTCACGGGGTGGGTCCTAGGGTGGGTAACGGGGTGGGTACTAAGGTGCGTGCCAAGGTGGGTCATAGGGTGGGTGCCAAGGTGGGCACCAGGGTGGGTGTGCACCAACCCTAGCCAGGGTAGGTCACGGGGTGGTTGTCGGGGTGGGCGTCAAGGAGCCAAGATGGGTGGCAAGTAGCCAAGTTGCGTGCCAAGGTGGGTGTCGGGGTGGGTGCCAAGGATCCAAGGTGGGTGCCAAGGAACCAAGGTGGGTGTCTGGGTGGGTGCCGAGGTGGGAGCCAGGGTGGGTCCCAAGGTGAGTGCAAAGGTGGGTGCCAGGGTCAAGGTGAGTGCCAATGTGGGTTCCAAGGTGCCAGGGTCAGGGTGAGTGCCAATGTGGGTTCAAAGGTGCTAAGTTGGGTGCGAGGTTGGGTGCGAGGGTGGGTGGGTGCCAAGGTGTGCTAGGTGGAAGCCCGGGTGGGTCGGCATCCCATGGGTGTCGAGTTGGGTGCCTGATGGGTGCTTCTTGTCAAGTTTTAGTCGCCGGGACTCATTTCGAGCCTTAGAGGTCGTTTCTTGTCCGGTTGCCCTGTCTTCGACCTGGGAACCCAATTTTGGTCCTCGGGTCCCATTTTTTTTTGTCTCGCATCCCACTTTTGGCCTGTGGCCTTTTCGGGGTCGATTCTCGTTTTGGGCATCAGAGCATGTTTCTTCTCCTAAAACCCAATATTTGTTTATTAAGTCTCGGAACACATTTTTGTTCTCGTGGACCCATCATGGGTCTTGGAACGCATTTGTGGTCCTTGGGTCCCATTTTGCATCCCGAAACTTGTGTTTTGGTGCTTGATCCCTATTTTGGGTGCCCACCTTGCACCAAGTGCGCACCCGGGGCAAACCGAGCGCCTTGGTGCACCGGGGCAAGATCGAGCGTGCACCCGAGGCGCCCCGAACATGCACCAAGGTGCACTCGGCCCACATGTGAGCGCAGGTCGTTGCGCCCGAGGTGGTGTGTGGGCACCGCGTTGCAGACGGGACACTGCACGCACACGACGCCCCCTCCAGGTGCACGCACGTAGGCCGGGCCGGGTGCACACCCGACGCCCTAGCAAGGTGCGCGCACCCGGGCAGGGCTCACACTTGGCGAACGGGGCGCACTTCGCGAGGGAGGGTGTGCACCTCGACGGGGGTGGGTGGCCGGGGTGGATTCGCACGTGGGTCGCGGTTTGCTAAGTACACACTGCGACAAGCTCATAACGGGTGCGATCATACCAGCGTTAGTGCACCGGATCCCATCAGAACTCCGCAGTTAAGCGCGCTTGGGCCGGAGTAGTACTGGGATGGGTGACCTCCCGGGAAGTCCCGGTGTTGCACCCTTTTTTAGTTTTTCGCCGGGCGTCGCAATGCTATTTGAATAAACCTTTTGCCCGTTTGCGTTCTCGTCG
Source organism: Cryptomeria japonica (assembly GCF_030272615.1). Taxonomy (NCBI): domain Eukaryota; kingdom Viridiplantae; phylum Streptophyta; class Pinopsida; order Cupressales; family Cupressaceae; genus Cryptomeria; species Cryptomeria japonica. Next base: position 20,998 of record NW_026729671.1, on the reverse strand, counting down.
GGGCCGGGCCGGGCCGGGGTGCGCTGCCCGCACTACCGCGCGCGCGGGGGCGACACCGAGCGCGCACCCGAGGCGCCCCGAGCACACAGGCCACGGTGCAACCCGGGCGTTGTGCGCGCACCCCGGTGCGCCCGAGGTGCTGCGCGCGCACCCAGGTGAAATCGGTGTGCACCTCGGCCAGTGCGCGCTCGGTCGAGTCGCGCACGTTGGCCAAGGTGCACGGTGATGTTTCTTACTCTAAGGTTCCGCACCAGACGCCCGGGACAGGTGAGCGAAGCTGGGCGGGGCCGGGTGCGCGGCCGGGGCAGGTGCACGCAGCTGGAGAGAGCTTTGGAGCACACTTCGGAGCGCACCAATGATGCGCTCCATTCAAAAGTTTCCTGAAAAGGCAAAAAAAGTTGAGATTATAGAATTTCCCACTTGAGAGATTGTAAAAAAAAAAAATTTAAAATGAAGGAAACGCGGGTGCCAAGGTGTGCGCAGCCCAGCCAAGGTGTGCGCACCAAGGCGCCCACCCTGGCGAAGGTGCACGCAAGGTGCGCACCCGAGGCAAACCGGACAATTAACCCAACTTTCGACTTCGCGCGCACCTTGGAGCGCACTTCGGAGCGCTCCTTGGTGCGCACCAATCTTGGGCACCTCGGAGTGCACCATGGCGCCCACCAAGGTGCGCACCCGGGGCAAACCGAGCTCCGACTTCGTGCGCACCTTGGAGCGCACGAAAGGTGCGCACCATGGCGCCCACCAAGGTGCGCAGCCCAGCCAAGGCGTGCGCATCAAGGTGCGCACCCTGGCGAAGGTGCGCACCCGGGGCAAACCGAGCTCCGACTTCGTGCGCACCTTGGAGCGCACAAAAGGTGCGCAACCCAGCCAAGGTGTGCGCACCCCGGTCAAACCGAGCTCCGAATCGTGCGCACCAGAGGTGCACGCCATCGTGCGCACCTTGGAGCACACTTCGGAGCCCTCCTTGGTGCGCGCCGATGTTGCGCACCTCGGAGCGCACCCGGGGAAAACAATGCAATTAACCCGACTTTCGACTTCGTGGGCACCTCGGAGCGCTCTCGGGTTCGCACCTCGGAGCACACCGAGGTGCCCACCCTGGCGAAGGTGCACGCGAGGTGCGCACCCGGGGCAAACCGGGCTCCGACTTCGTGCACGCCGCACCTTGGAGCACACTTCGGAGCGCTCCTTGGTGCGCACCAGGGCGCGCAACCCAGCCGAGGTGCCCACCCCGGCGAAGGTGCACGCGAGGTGCGCACCCGGGGCAAACCGGGCTCCGACTTCGTGCACGCCATGGTGCCCACCGCGGCGAAGGTGCACGCGAGGTGCGCACCCGGGGCAAACCGGGCTCCGACTTCGTGCACGCCGCACCTTGGAGCACACTTCGGAGCGCTCCTTGGTGCGCACCATGGTGCCCACCAGGGCGCGCAACCCCGCCGAAGGTGCACGCGAGGTGCGCACCCGGGGCAAACCGGGCTCCGACTTCGTGCACGCCGCACCTTGGAGCACACTTCGGAGCGCTCCTTGGTGCGCACCATGGTGCCCACCAGGGCGCGCAACCCCGCCGAAGGTGCACGCGAGGTGCGCACCCGGGGCAAACCGGGCTCCGACTTCGTGCACGCCATGGTGCGCACCGCGGCGAAGGTGCGCACCCGGGGCAAACCGGGCTCCGACTTCGTGCACGCCGCACCTTGGAGCACACTTCGGAGCGCTCCTTGGTGCGCACCAGGGCGCGCAACCCAGCCGAGGTGCCCACCCCGGCGAAGGTGCACGCGAGGTGCGTACCCGGGGCAAACCGGGCTCCGACTTCGTGCACGCCGCACCTTGGAGCACACTTCGGAGCGCTCCTTGGTGCGCACCATGGTGCCCACCAGGCCGCGCAACCCAGCCAAGGTGTGCGCACCAAGGTGCACGCGAGGTGCGCACCCGGGGCAAACCGGGGTCCGACTTCGTGCACGCCGCACCTTGGAGCACACATCGGGGCGCTCCCGGGTTCGCACCGGCGTTGCGCACCGTGGTGGGCACCTCGGAGCACACCAAGGTGGGCAGCGAGGTGCGCACCTTTGATGCGATGCCTTCACTAATTTCCATAAAAGGCAAAAAAAAAACGAGATTTTAAAATTTCCGTTTTGAAAGATAGTGAGAAAAAGGGAATGCTGGTGCCATCTTGAGCCCGCCCTGGTGCGCAGCCCAGCCAAGGTGTGCGCACCAAGGTGCCCACCCTGGCGAAGGTGCGCGCCCGGGCAATTAACCCAACTTCCAACTTCGCGCGCGCCAGGGTGGGAGCGCACCCAACAACCGGGCCTGGGAAGAGCCAATGCGAGAAACCCCACCAAACGCTCTGACAAAAAAAGAGGGGGCGCTCCAGTAACCCCGCTTCGGAGCGCACCCTGGGCAAACCCAGCCAAGGTGCCCACCCCGGCCAAGGTGCAGGCGAGGTGCGCACCCGGGGCAAACCGGGCTCCGACAACGTGCACGCCGCACCTTGGAGCACACTTCGTAGCGCTCCCGGGTGCGCACCTCAGAGCACACCAAGGTGGGCAGCGAGGTGCGCACCTTTGATGCGCTGCCTTCACTAATTTCCAGAAAAGGCAAAAAAAAAAGGAGATTTTAAAATTTCCGTTTTGAAAGATAGTGAAAAAAACGGAACGCGCGTGCCATCTTGAGCCCGCCCTGGTGCGCAGCCCAGGTAAGGTGCCCACCCTGGCAAAGGTGCGCACCCGGGCAATTAACCCTACTTCCGACTTCGTGCGCGCCAGGGTGGCAACCGGGCCTCGGAAGAGCCAATGCGAGAAACCCCACCAAACGCTCCGACAAAAAAAGAGGCGGCGCTCCAATAACCCCGCTTCGGAGCGCAGCCGGGGCAAACCCAGCCAAGGTGCCCACCCCGACGAAGGTGCACGCGAGGTGCGCACCCGGGGCAAACCGGGCTCCGACAACGTGCACGCAGCACCTTGGAGCACACTTCGAAGCACTCCCGGGTGCCCACCGGCGTTGCGCACCGTGGTGGGCAGCGAGGTGCGCACCTTTGATGCGCTGCCTTCACTAATTTCCAGAAAAAGGCAAAAAAAAATGAGATTTTAAAATTTCCGTTTTGAAAGATAGTGAAAAAAAAGGAACGCGGGTGCCATCTTGAGCCCGCCCTGGTGCGCAGCCCAGGCAAGGCATGCGCACCAAGGTGCCCACCCGAGGTGCACACCCGGGGCAAACCGGGCTCCGACTTCGTGCAGGCCGCACCTTGGAGCACACTTCGGAGCGCTCCTTGGTGCGCACCATGGTGCCCACCAGGGCGCGCAACCCAGCCAAGGTCTGCACACCAAGGTGCCCACCCCGGCGAAGGTGCACGCGAGGTGCGCACCCGGGGCAAACCGGGCTCCGACTTCGTGCACGCCATGGTGCCCACCGCGGCGAAGGTGCACGCGAGGTGCGCACCCGGGGCAAACCGGGCTCCGACTTCGTGCACGCCGCACCTTGGAGCACACTTCGGAGCGCTCCTTG
>NW_026729671.1:0-7500 GCF_030272615.1 Cryptomeria japonica | reverse complement strand
ACGATTTACCCCAACAATCATCGTGCCACTCTTCGCAGAGAGGTGATAGACGCCAACGAGCCCGCGCATAGCAATCGAGGTGTAAAAAGGGCGTTGAAGGCAGGAAGCCTGGACGAAAGAGGCTACGAGGTCACCTCGAAGCGGTCTAAGAATCGGGCGCACTTGGGGCGACTACCAGTGCCAACCCCTTATCCCGCGGTGCGTCCGACACACAGAAATTTCCAAGGCGGCCAAGGAGCCTCCCCGCATAGCAATCGGGGTGTGAGGTTACGGATGCAGCATTGATAGCAATCGAGGTGTGAGGCGAAGGATGCAGAAGTGAGAGCCGAGGGATGTAGCAGAGATAGCAATCGGGGTGTGTGATGCAGAAGAGATAGCAATCGAGGTGTGCGGTGGGAAGGGCCCAGCAGCCAGAATGCATGAAGCGACGGATGAAGCAGTGATGACAACCGGGCTGTGAGGAGAGGAGGGATGCAGCCAAGAAAGCAATCAGGGCTCGAGGCAAGGGATGCATCAAGGATAGCAATCATGTTGTGAGGCGAGATTCCAAAGGCTAAACGTGAGAGGCTGCAGGGTCGACTCAGAGAGGTCTATGCATGTGAGAGGCTGAAAGCAAGGTCGACTCGGAGCGGTCTATGCATCGGGCGCGCTTGGGGCGACTACCAGTGCCAACCCCTTATCCCGCGACGCGTCCGACAAAGAGAACGTTCCAAGGCGGCAGAGGAGGTTACCAGCCGAAGGATGCAGTAGCAATAACAGGTATAGTTCCGCGGCGGCCGAGAAGACTCACCGCATAGGAATCGGGATGCGAGGCGAGGGATGCGGCGGGAAGGCCCCGACGGCTAAACGGAAGAGGCTGCAGGGCCGCCTCGGAATGGTCCAAGCATCGGATGCGATTGGGACGACTACCAGTGCCAACCCCTTATCCCGCGATGCGTCCGATACACAGATAGTTCCAAGGCGGCCGAGGAGCCTCACCGCATATCAATCGGGGTGCGAGGCGAGGGATGGGGCGGGAAGGCCCCAACGGCTAGACGGAAGAGGCTTCAGGGCCACCTCGGAATGGTCCAAGCATCGGACGCGCTTGGGGCGACTGCCAGTGCCAACCCCTTATCCCGCGATGCGTCCGATACACAGATGGTTCCAAGGCGGCCGAGGAGCCTCACCGCATAGCAATCGGGGGTGCGAGGCGAGGGATGGGGCGGGAAGGCCCCAACGGCTAGACGGAAGAGGCTTCAGGGCCGCCTAGGAATGGTCCAAGCATCGGACACGCTTGGGGCGACTACCAGTGACAGCCCCCTATCCCGCGATGCGTCCGATACGAAGATGGTTCCAAGGCGGCCGAGGAGCCTCACCGCATAGCAATCGGGGTGCGAGGTGGGGGATGCGGCGAGATGGCCCCAACGGCTAGACGGAAGAGGCCACAGGGCCGCGTCGGAATAGTCCAAGCATCGGACGCGCTTGGGGCGACTACCAGTGACAACCCCTTATCCCGCGATGCGTCCGATACGAAGATAGTTCCAAGGCGGCCGAGGAGCCTCACCGCATAGCAATCGGGGTGCGAGGTGGGGGATGCGGCGAGATGGCCCCAACGGCTAGACGGAAGAGGCTGCAGGGCCGCCTCGGAATAGTCCAAGCATCGGACGCGCTTGGGGCCACTACCAGTGACAACCCCTTATCCCGCGATGCGTCCGATACGAAGATAGTTCCAAGGCGGCCGAAGAGCCTCACCGCATAGCAATCGGGGTGCGAGGTGGGGGATGCGGCGAGATGGCCCCAACGGCTAGACGGAAGAGGCCACAGGGCCGCCTCGGAATAGTCCAAGCATCGGACGCGCTTGGGGCGACTACCAGTGACAACCCCTTATCCCGCGATGCGTCCGATACGAAGATAGTTCCCAGGCGGCCGAGGAGCCTCACCGCATAGCAATCGGGGTGCGAGGCGAGGGATGCGGCGAGATGGCCCCAAAGGCTAGACGGAAGAGGCTGCAGGGCTGCCTCGGAATAGTCCAAGCATCGGACGCGCTTGGGGCGACTACCACTGCCAACCCCTTATCCCGCGATGCGTCCGATACACAGATAGTTCCGAGGCGGCCGAGGATGGTGGGGGATGCAGCGAGATGGCCCCAACGGCTAGACGGAAGAGGCTGCAGGGCCGCCTCGGAATAGTCCAAGCATCGGACGCGCTTGGGGCGACTACCAGTGACAACCCCTTATCCCGCGATGCGTCCGATACACAGATAGTTCCGAGGCGGCCAAGGAGCCTCACCGCATAGCAATCGTGGTGCGAGGTGGGGGATGCGGCGAGATGGCCCCAACGGCTAGACGGAAGAGGCTGCAGGGCCGCCTCGGAATGGTCCAAGCATCGGATGCGCTTGGGGCGACTACCACTGCCAACCCCTTATCCCGCGATGCGTCCGATACACAGATAGTTCCAAGGCGGCCGAGGAGCCTCACAGCATAGCAATCAGGGTGCGAGGCGAGGGATGCGGCGAGAAAGCCCCAACGGCTAGAGGGAAGAGGCTTCAGGTCCGCCTCGGAATGGTCCAAGCATCGGACGCGCTTGGGGCGACTACCAGTGACAACCCCTTATCCCGCGACGCGTCCGATACACAGATAGTTCCAAGGCGGCCGAGGAGCCTCACCGCATAGCAATCGGGGTGCGAGGCGAGGGATGCGGCGAGAAGGACCCAACGGCTACACGGAAGAGGCTTCGGGGCCGCCTCGGAATGGTCCAAGCATCGGACGCGCTTGGGGCGACTACCAGTGACAACCCCTTATCCCAGATAGTTCCAAGGCGGCCGAGGAGCCTCACCGCATAGCAATCGGGGTGCGAGGCGAGGGATGCGGCGAGAACGACCCAACGGCTACACGGAAGAGGCTTCGGGGCCGCCTCGGAATGGTCCAAGCATCGGACGCGCTTGGGGCGACTACCAGTGACAACCCCTTATCCCGCGACGCGTCCGATACACAGATAGTTCCAAGGCGGCCGAGGAGCCTCACCGCATAGCAATCGGGGTGCGAGGCGAGGGATGCGGCGAGAAGGACCCAACGGCTAGACGGAAGAGGCTTCGGGTCCGCCTCGGAATGGTCCAAGCATCGGACGCGCTTGGGGCGACTACCAGTGACAACCCCTTATCCCGCGACGCGTCCGATACACAGATAGTTCCAAGGCGGCCGAGGAGCCTCACCGCATAGCAATCGGGGTGCGAGGCGAGGGATGCGGCGAGAAGGACCCAACGGCTAGACGGAAGAGGCTTCGGGTCCGCCTCGGAATGGTCCAAGCATCGGACGCGCTTGGGGCGACTACCAGTGACAACCCCTTATCCCGCGACGCGTCCGATACACAGATAGTTCCAAGGCGGCCGAGGAGCCTCACCGCATAGCAATCGGGGTGCGAGGCGAGGGATGCGGCGAGAAGGACCCAACGGCTAGACGGAAGAGGCTTCGGGTCCGCCTCGGAATGGTCCAAGCATCGGACGCGCTTGGGGCGACTACCAGTGACAACCCCTTATCCCGCGACGCGTCCGATACACAGATAGTTCCGAGGCGGCCGAGGAGCCTCACCGCATAGCAATCGGGGTGCGAGGCGAAGGATGCGGCGAGAAGGACCCAACGGCTAGACGGAAGAGGCTTCGGGTCCGCCTCGGAATGGTCCAAGCATCGGACGCGCTTGGGGCGACTACCAGTGACAACCCCTTATCCCGCGACGCGTCCGATACACAGATAGTTCCAAGGCGGCCGAGGAGCCTCACCGCATAGCAATCGGGGTGCGAGGCGAGGGATGCGGCGAGAAGGACCCAACGGCTAGACGGAAGAGGCTTCAGGGCCGCCTCGGAATGGTCCAAGCATCGAACGCGCTTGGGGCGACTACCAGTGACAACCCCTTATCCCGCGACGCGTCCGATACACAGATAGTTCCGAGGCGGCCGAGGAGCCTCACCGCATAGCAATCGGGGTGCGAGGCGAGGGATGCGGCGAGAAGGACCCAACGGCTAGACGGAAGAGGCTTCAGGGCCGCCTCGGAATGGTCCAAGCATCGGACGCGCTTGGGGCGACTACCAGTGACAACCCCTTATCCCGCGACGCGTCCGATACACAGATAGTTCCGAGGCGGCCGAGGAGCCTCACCGCATAGCAATCGGGGTGCGAGGCGAGGGATGCGGCGAGAAGGACCCAACGGCTAGACGGAAGAGGCTTCAGGGCCGCCTCGGAATGGTCCAAGCATCGGACGCGCTTGGGGCGACTACCAATGACAACCCCTTATCCCGCGACGCGTCCGATACACAGATAGTTCCGAGGCGGCCGAGGAGCCTCACCGCATAGCAATCGGGGTGCGAGGCGAGGGATGCGGCGAGAAGGACCCAACGGCTAGACGGAAGAGGCTTCAGGGCCGCCTCGGAATGGTCCAAGCATCGGACGCGCTTGGGGCGACTACCAGTGACAACCCCTTATCCCGCGACGCGTCCAATACACAGATAGTTCCGAGGCGGCCGAGGAGCCTCACCGCATAGCAATCGGGGTGCGAGGCGAGGGATGCGGCGAGAAGGACCCAACGGCTAGACGGAAGAGGCTTCAGGGCCGCCTCGGAATGGTCCAAGCATCGGACGCGCTTGGGGCGACTACCGTTGCCAACCCCTTATCCCGCGATGCGTCTGATACACAGATAGTTCCGAGGCGGCCGAGGAGCCTCACCGCATAGCAATCGGGTTGCGAGGCAGATTATTGGGAAGGGAACCCCCTGGGATGCGGCTCAAGCAGTGCCCAAAGGGACTGGAATGCGGAATCACATCGAGAGACCCAAATGCTATACGAGGGCTCAAATCGAATTATCGATTTGGCCACGACATGGACGCATCGGAACGACTACCTTTGCCGAACCACTCGCAATTGCATCCATACCGAAACCAATAGACATTTCCGTTAGAGCCCTCGCATAGCATTCGGGAATCTCGCATGCCCCTCTAAATCGACCAATGCTGGCGCTCAATGAAAATCCGAGCGCTACCACCGTTCGAGCGCCAGCATTGGTCGAGTTAGAGGGGCACGGGGGAGAATGCTCCAGTCAACACCTCCCCTATATAAGTTATTTGTCCGATTCTCGCACAACCGTAGTCTGCCTCGTCGAATCAAACAACGGTCCCAGATTCCGACTTCCGTTCCGTAGAGACCCAAAAGCTAGATGGAGGCTCGCAAGAAAGAGAGTCGGCGCATAGCAATCGGGTTTCTCGAACGTTTAGGGACCGAGCTCACTTGCGGATAGGGCAAAATCCGCCAAGCAACCCAAAAGCTAGACGGGGGCTCGAATCGAATCGCCTAGGCGGCCACAACAACGACGTGTTGGATCGACTACCAGTGCCAAACCATTCAGCAAGACTAGTCTGTGTCGAGGCCGGATAGAGATTCTCAGAGAGCGCCCGCATAGCATTTAGGAGACCTGCCGCGTCCCTCACACTCGACAAATGGTGGTGCACGTTTATAAATCCGAGCGATCCCAACCCTTTCAAGCACCAACATCGGTCGAGATAGAGGGGCACGGAGGGGGCTGCGTGAGACAACACAGTCCCCTATATAAGTTATTTGTCCGATTCTCACACATCCGAAGAATGGTCATCAAATCGGACAACAGCCCAAACTTCCGACTTCCGTCCCAGAAAGCCCAAGAGCTATCTAAAACGTTCATGGCCGGAACTCGATCGCGGCTATACCAGTCCGCCAAGCAACCCAAAAGCTAGACTGGAGCTCTAGTCGAATCACCTCTGTGGCCATTGCAAGGACGTGTTGGAGCGACTACCATTGCCGAACCATTCCGCAGGTCGAGTCCATACCAAGGCCGCATAGAGATTCACGATGAGCTCCTGCATAGCAATCAGGAGACTTGCCGTGTCCATCACAATCGATAAATCCTGGTGCAAGATTTTTGCATCCGAGCGCTCCAACCAGTCGAGCACCAGCATCAATCGACATAAACGGGCACGGGGGGAGGATGCTCGAGAACACTACCTCCCCTATATAAGTTATTTGTCCGATTCTCAAGCAGCCGAAGTCTGGTCATCGAATCGGGTCAAAGACCACAACTTCCGACTTTACCCACAATGCAAGTCATCGAATCGAACATCGGCCCCCGAGTCGGACTCCATGCGTATGTCAGGTCATCGGACCCAAATTCCGCCTTCCTGCGCATGGCGGGCCATCAATATCAACTCGGTCATCGGACCCAAACTCCGCCTTTTTGCGTATGGCACGCCTTCAAATCGGTCATCGGACCCAAATTCCGCCTTCCTGTGCATGGCGGGCCATCAACATCAACTCGGTCATCGGACCCAAATTCCGCCTTTCTGCGCATGGCACGCCATCAACTCGGTCATCGGACCCAAATTCCGCCTTCCTGCGCATGGCAGGTCATCGGACACAAATTCAGACCTCGCCAATATGCCTACGTATCGAATCGGTCATCGGACCCAACTTCCGACTTCATCCATACTGTAGGGTCTTTGAGGTTGGCGCGGTGCGCTCAACCCAGGGAGTCGACCCATCGAAGCATACACCTCCCCTATATAAGCTATTTGTCCGATTCCCACACCTGTGTAGTTTGCACCTCTGACCAGGACATCGACCCCAACTTCCGAACTCGACTGCAACGACGGCACCAGCGCCTTGGTGCGCACCTTGCGACGCACAGTCCCAACATTCGCCTTCCTGCACATGGCAGGTCATCGGACCCAAATTCCGACCTCGCGAGTATGCCTACATATCGAATCGGTCATCGGACCCAACTTCCGACTTCATCCATACCGTAGGGTCTTTGAGGTTGGCGCGGTGCGCTCAACCCGGGGAGTCGACCCAACGAAGCATACACCTCCCCTATATAAGCTATTTGTCCGATTCCCACACCTGTGTAGTTTGCACCTCCGATCAAGACATCGACCCCAACTTCCGAACTCGCCTCCAACGACCGAACCAGCGCCTTGGTGCGCACCTTGCAACGCACAGTGCCAACATTCGCCTTCCTGCACGTGGCAGGTCATCGGACCCAAATTCCGACCTCGCGAGTATGCCTACATATCGAATCGGTCATCGGACCCAACTTCCGACTTCATCCATACCGTAGGGTCTTTGAGGTTGGCGCGGTGCGCTCAACCCGGGGAGTCGACCCAACGAAGCATACACCTCCCCTATATAAGCTATTTGTCCGATTCCCACACCTGTGTAGCTTGCACCTCCGATCAGGACATCGACCCCAACTTCCGAACTCGACTAAAAAGACCGCACCAGCGCCTTGGTGTGCACCTTGCAACGCACAGTGTCAACATTCGCCTTCCTGCACATGGCAGGTCATCGGACCCAAATTCCGACCTCATGAGCATACCTACTAATCGAATCGGTCATCGGACCCAACTTCCGACTTCATCCATACCGTAGGGTCTTTGAGGTTGGCGCGGTGCGCTCAACCTGGGGAGTCGACCCATCGAAGCATACACCTCCCCTATATAAGCTATTT
>NW_026729670.1:0-46284 GCF_030272615.1 Cryptomeria japonica | reverse complement strand
GTTATTTTTGAATGTTTGCCTCCTTCAATATTTTAGTCTCTTTGAGTGCACACAAAAATTTACCTTGAAGATCAACATCTACCATATTTAATTTACTATTCATTTCACATTCAAAGCCTTGATCCACATTAGTAAATTCAATTACCGTAAACAAAGCCTCGCCTTCCTTACTTGAAAAATCTTCTAAGTTGCTATCAAAAACATCTACAAATAAACCATTTTATTTTTTTAGAGGAAAAATTTATTCTATTGTTAAATAAATTATTTTTACCTTGTCTCTCATTGTTGTCATCATCCTCATTGGAATCACCATAAGGGACTTTGGCTACAAAGTGTCCTAATCTCCCACAATTGAATCATTTGAAATGAAGTTTACCCTTGTACTTTCTTGAACCATTCTTTAGTTATCTTGCCAGATGGGATTATATGACTTCAAATCTTAAGAATATAAAGGTTCCTTACTCTTTTTATCAACCTTGAATGTTACCTCTCTACTTGAGGATTCTTCTTTACAAGTTCTCATTTCATATGCTATAAGTGATCTATGCAGATCATCCATGGGGTACTTATCTACATCTCTTGCTTCTTCTATGAAAAATATTTTAGAGTGAAATCTAGTTGGCAAAGATCTTAAAACCTTCTTTACAACAACCTTGTCTTCTATTTATTCTCCAAGTCCATGAATGACATTCATTGTTTCATAAATTCTAAGAAGATAAACAACAACCTTTTCGTCCTCACTCATTATTAATTCCTCAAACTTTCCTCTAAAATTTTGGATCTTGGCTTGATTTACCCTATCATTTCTATGATAAATACTATTTAATTTGTCATATTCTTCTTTGGAAGATTTACAATGCATAACTTTGACAAAAACATCTTTAGATAGTCCATAAAGTATGGCATGCTTTTCTCTTGCATCAGTTTCATACTATCTTTTACCATCATATTAGTAGATATATTGTCAGGAACATTATAACCATTTACAACTAAAAACCAAACATGTACTCCTAGGGAAACCAATAAGTTTGCATTTTCACTTTCCAAAAGGCATAATCATTTCCATCAAACAAGGGAGTTTTAACAACTGAAGACCCTTCTTCTTCCATGACTATCCGTATTCCTATATGAGGACCATCCTTGGGCTATTAAACCTGTATAAATAACCTACTGCTCCGATACCACTTGTTGAAATATTAGGATCACTAAAAGGGGGGTGAACTAGTAATCTATATAACAATTCACTCTTTATACATTCAAAAACCTCATTATTGTGATGCTAATAGCTTTTGCAAAATATATGATATTATTGACAAAAAAGAATGAATCAATCAAAAGATTCAAAAACAAAAGTATAAGATCATGGCACCAATATTTGAGTGAAATACCATTAAAGAGTAAAAACCAACTATGAACAAGTTTTATATTAGGCATCACTGGCAAAATTCAGAGCACCAACTCTAGGAGCACCAGCCCCTTATAAGTTTAAGGAGCACCAACACCTTACAAAAACTCAAAACAATATTAGTTCAGAGGGCTACTCTATTTCCATACAAAACATCTAATATATTATCATTATTCCAATCATTCACAATCAAATTGTCTCAGAGATTTGGTCTCTATTATGCAACTTTTTACATTGGCAAACTGCCCTTCGAGGATACTTTTATAATCATTGTTTTGTCACAAGATCTTTATTTCCATAACCAAGCATATAATCAATCAAAAAATGTCAACATAGTTCTTGATTACAACAAAAACCTCACGCACTATATCAATAGATATCATTTCATTATAAAATCAAAAGCAACACTAAAAATGATCAACATTGTTCATTAAAATCAACTTCTACAGTACTTTTTAAAAATAATGTTTTGTTTCACTTAAAATTGTATCTCATATTCCTTTTATCATCTCATTTATGATTATGTACTGCTCTCTTTTTGTTAAACACTTTTCACAATACAATGTCAACATAACATAAAGTCTTCCATCAAGTTAAGAAAAGAATAGTTACAAAACTATTGACATGGAAATAGCTATTAAATTGTATTTTTAAAACCCATGCATCATATGGACTAAGAATTCGAATTTAATCATAATCTTAGAAGGTATTTGATAAAAAATGATGATCACTTGTAAAGACACTAAACTTATTCAATTATATCAACAAATTTTTGCCATTTAATTTCCTATTTTCATATTTTTGGGCTTTACAATTGTCATGGCCAAAATTGACTACATTTGAGCTAATGAGTAAATGTTAAGGTGTAATTAACAAATAGAATTTATAGATGCCCAAGATGAGACATTGGTGGAGAGGACAATTATCTCTAGTGTCAACATAATTATGAATTGAAGATATCAAGTAAAACGGAAAGAAAATTTTCTCAACATTTATCATATCGTGAAGTACAAAAGAAAATGATACTTATTGAGAGTGGTTAATACCCCTTTTACACAAATGCATTCCATAACATAGTAACTTACATGGTCCCAAGGAGGATACATCCTTGTTTTGTTTTAACCTTAAAGGTGCTTTTGTGTTTTCTCATTTCCCTTGAATGATTTGTGAACACTTTTTTTTTGTAATATATGTTCCTTATTATGGATACCTTTTGGCCTTTGCAGATCAAACCAATTGCCTAGCCTATTAGCTCTAGGGTGACTTTAAACTTACTATGGTAACCTAATCCTTCACCCAAGAATTTGAGAAATTGATAGACAATTACCTGTTATAATTGCTCATTGACAAAATGAGCTAAATGAGCCTAGACTTTTCAATATTAGTTGTATTTGATCGTAGTCTTGTAGATTTTCACATTTAATAAACTATTAATTATGTTGAGTCTCGTGCTAGAATCACATTTTAAGAAATTATAAAAAAAAAACACATGTAAGATGAATTATGTACTAATGATATAAATGTTTTAAAATAATGAGCAACAAATATTTTTAAAACATTCTGGAAAAAAATTCAAACACTAAAATTACGTACAAAGATTTATCTTTCACATCCCAGTCGAAGAATTACCTACAAACACTTATCTTTCACATCCTAGTCGTCGGATGTGAAGTTATCTATATTTAATTCAAACATGAAACTACCATGATTTTTTAAAGTGTAAGAGGATAGTTATCTATATTGCATATAAATTAAGGAAATTATATTTTAGTAGTTCTAGAAGATAGTTTATTGATGAATTTACTACTATTTTGGTATATAATTATCAAAAATAAAAATAATGTCTAAAAATATATTTTACATATCATTACAAAAGTTTAGAAAAAAAAATTATGTAAACCATTTGAAATATTCATAAAAGTTGGGCTTATGTTCTCTATATTAGATATGTTGGATTTGATGGACCTCATTCTATATGAGTACTTATTTAGTAGTTTGATTCTCTTCTCTATTAGTCTTCTAGAAATTGTGAATCAATAAGATTGAACATATTGAGAAATATAAAGTATCAAATAGTAAACATATTCATGACTATTCAAAGATATCAAAAAATTTAGGCACTTTAAATTGATTTCAAATCATTCTTAATGATTATTATAAACAAAAATAATATCAGTAATACTAACTTTTCTCATTAAGTTATATTATTTATCTTTATCTTCCTGCTGTAACAAATAATGTAAACAATATAAATAAATACGATTGTGTAAAATAATATTTACTACATATCAACACCTTACCTCATTTTCATAGATATTTACTTCTTATATATATACTACTGATCATTATTTATTGTTTACCTTGTTGCATTCAAGTTTCTTGGGAACGCCAATATTAAGAATTGAAAACCAGTGTAGAATGGTTTGTCATTTTCCATGGTCTGTGGTTTTAAGATACAGATAATCTGAACATTGAAGGCAATTGGAAAACAGCAAAATAGTTGTGAAAGTATATACTATTACAAGTTTGGTAAAGAGGGGAAGAAAAGAATCTATACAGTAATAAACTCTTCAAAACTGTATCTAAAAACAAAAGACGAATGTGGAATGCATGTGTTGTCGAAGACACAAACTGAAAATGTACTGTCTTGCTGCAGTACTATTTTCAGACGGTCTCCGTTTTTCAAAGCCTCCAATACAACCTTTGGCTGGTGACAATGTGATAAATTGGATATAAAAAATATGTAGTGCATTACACACCTACAGTTCCTAATAGCAGGGAATATCCACAAACTCTTCTGTAATAAATAAAATTTCCTTCGATAAATAAAATTTCCTTCGAAAATATCAAGCCGAATAAGTCTATATATACCCCACTGCAGTTAAGCTTTGTGTGTCTCTTAAGTTTTGTCGTGATACCATTCGTAATATACTCGAACTGAGCAACTTCTCTTTATAGACAAAATGAAAATTGGTCTTGTTTTCATTCTCTGCGTGTCTTGTTTTTCCTGGGCTATTTTAGTTTGTGAATCTCGGCCAATGAAGATAGCCAATACTAGTGCCATAATCTCTGCAGTTTCTCGTGATCCCATCTATAGTGGTGACTCAGTTAATCAAAAGGATAGAGCAAACTATTTGGTAGTGGACGAAAGTTTTGAAACTTTCTCACCTAAGAAACGAAAGTATGTTGGTTATCTATCCAGTGAGGATGATGCTAGTGGAGACATCCCCATCATGAATCATTCTCAAGGCCATAGTCGAGGGGTTGGACATTGACCGCATTTGTATAATTAATATTAGCAGTACTGTATGCTGTTGTCTGTCGATTAATTGCATGCTGGTCTTTTGCACTCTGGTATTTCTTACAGGCATAGATTATGTAACGGTGACAGTTTCAGCATGATTTATATATATTAACAGTCATTGCATGAAATGTTCTGTCGATTTTATTTCTTCATTATATAAGTGTGTGATTTTAAATCGCAATTTAATCTTCGCCAATCTTATTCCCATTGATTATGTTAGAAATTTTTTCTAAGCTGAGTTATTCAACTATTTTTAATCTCAGAGAGATATATTCAAGAATCGCACAATCGCATCAGGCATGTGAGGCAAATTCCATGGATAATATTTTGTTAATTAGTACTGACACAATGAAAAGTCCACTATTTGCGATCTAAGAACAGGTAAATGCAATAAGCTTTTACTATACTTACAAACGCATACTCTCCTCCTTCAATGCATGTTACTAATCTGCGAGAAGAAACAACTAAAACACTAAGCGTAAATAACATCCGTTTTTGGGGGTTGGAGGAAAGTTTTCTGATGATATCTTAAACAAAGCCTAGTTAGGCAGAATGGTATACCTACATCGTACGGGATTTTCAATAGCGTTTAATATTGAAACAGTTTATCTATATCGAAAATATATGTATTTGTCTTTCAACTCTATCGATCTACTGTTACTCCGTAGGATTGAAATATAAAGAATATATACTTTGACAAACAAATATGTATGTAAATAACATCAAATTGTAAATAATATGTATTTTGTTCTGATAGCCTACCTTTTCTTCTTTGTGCTAATTATACTATTATTTATTTTCTAATAATTAAGTGATTGTGGCAAAGCCAGAGGCTAGTAGAGGAATATAAGAAGAGGAAGTACAACTGAAAGAGGAAGATTTCAATGAGACAACTAAAATGACAGACAACGCTTATATTGCAGACAATGGTAAAAAAAGGTAGGTATGGAGCCTAGGCATTTAGCGCACAATGGAATAAGAGTGAAATTTCTTCCAAACAAAAAATAAAACTCATTATGAGGAGAAAGTATTAGGAGCAATACAATTAGAATGTTGTAGCGCCGATGAAGAATTTATCCTTCCTATGTCAGATTTTTATGATATAATAAAATGAACGAATTATGATACGATGCTTGGGTACTAGATACTGAGCTACATTATATGCGACATTTTTGTTTGGTTATATTGTACAGTTGTATCAGTATGTTTGTCACCGTATCAATCTGGTAGACAATTCTTTTCTGAAACATTTTGAAAAGGAACCATTGAATTTAAAATTCCTTAAAATCTAGATATTGTACTTCATTATACATTATATCTTCCTAAACTGAAGTATAATATATGCTGTGATGTGGATTCCCTTGTTCCTTCTCTAGTGTAACTAATTAGTGGGTGAATAGAGCTAATGCAAGTTTAGATTCGACTGTGATGTGGATTGGGAGATTTTATTGCTATAGACCTATGGGCATCATTCGTAGTTGGGCTTCTGACTACTAGCTGGTCCCTAATTTGCATTGTGGCTATTGTTAGAATGGAAAAGGACCATGAACCAGAGGTGGAATCCTATCGCAAGCTACCGAAAATGATTTGTGGAGCAAGGAGGCCTCATTAAGTGTCTTTAAGAGTCATCTCCCTTAGCATAAATATGAGAAAACATAGATAGTATAGGTGAAACTCGAGAAACAGAAAAGTCACTATCCTTCCTCTCCAATTTATATTATAGGTTAATCTCCTTTTGAAATATGATACAATTTTGTTTGGAGATGGTTTAAGTATTGCGGGATATTTTTATTATTTTCCACTTCAAAATATGATGCTTGAGCTACCGGTTTTACAACTCAAAAGGATAGTACTGAAGAGTTGAATTCCAACCTGACTAGTATAATTAACAACATGCATAGAATTGTTTGATCCCTTTATTCCAATTTACCACTCAACAAATAAGACACGGAAAGCTCTACCAGCAATACAATTATTTTCCACTTAAAAGACCAAAAGGATCAGGAAATGGATATAACTTTCCACACCTCAACCAAAAAGGGAAAATGTGTCCGTGATAATTGAAAATTAGAAAAATAAACGCTAGATCCTTTTTTGAGAAAATTAAAATAGTGATCGATGAACATTAGAGTCGATTAACGATCATAAGGACTTCTTATGTTCACTTTGTTTGTCACTAGGTGCTAGGATTAATGATTTTAAAAAATGTGAAGATAAATAAGGATTAATCTCAACAAGATCATGCATATCATCAGAATCATTAGTATCATCATTGTTAGCATGAACTACATTATTACCATCATCCATAATATCATTTAAATTAATCATAATGTGATGTTTAACATGAAAATAAGTGGAACCATCATATTTCTTGAGAATTTTTAACTTAGGTTATTTGATTTGATCTTCCTCCCTAGGGTTAGGAAAATTCTAGACAAATGGGACCAAGAAAACATTCGGTGTCTTTGGGGAGGAAGGGGTTTGGGAATCAATCTCGTGAGCCTTAGCATGATGTCTTTATTGGTGTGCTCTCACACAATAATTCCTTTTAGTTTTAGTTGAAACTTGCAAAGGTTGAAGATAAATCAATATATATTTCTTTGAATTTCCATTATTGAGGGAAGAATTGAAGAAACCCCAATAGGTTGAGAAATATGTGGTGACAAACCATTTCCTTTATAAGACATAGGAGGTGGGACTATAGCATACATAAGATGAATAGAAGGAGTAAGAATAAGATCAAGTAAAATATGAATAAAAGGAATATCCATGGGTGTATAGTCTCTAGGTTTACTGAAGGCCTATATCATTTTTTTTTTCCATTTTTTGTAACATAAGAAAAGGGTGTTATTTTGAGGCTTTAAGGGCTTAGGTTGTTCAATCCAAAATTAATCAAGAGTAGAATTTTTACGCTTTACTATGGGTTGGAAAAGGCTATGACTAATCATTATAATAGTTCCCTTATGATGAAATTCCAAAAAATGGTTAAGTTTAGAAGGGATATATTTCATGGAAGAGATCTCAAGATGGCCCAAGTTCACACGAAATTGATCTGATGTAGTAATAATAGAAAAGGTGACATCTAAGAACTTAGTACCAACCTCAACAAGAAGAGTAATAGAACCAATGGTAGGGAAAGAAATACCATCATACACATTAACCATAACCTCTGATTTATTGTAATTTACTTCATGAAATTATTGAGTAAGAAGTTGTTCTTTAGTAATCACCATACATACCTGATGAATGAGCAACCCTTGTGAGAGTTTGTCTTTAATCTTTGTAGTGATCTGTAATGGGCTATCCAGTACAAAAATAATTTAGACTGGATCAAAATTAATTCATAGGTCTTTTGTAGATTTAGGTTTGTCAATGAGGTTAACAATAATATTATATGCTATACCAAGTTCATTGGGGAACAAGGCAACTAGCTCAGACTAAACAACATTAATAGAATGAGAGGATAATAGATTGGTGAAGACTTGGATATTTTGTTTAGGAGGAGATATGGACTTATTCCATTTTTTAATTCACATCAGCTACTCATATAATATTGTTATCAATAAAATCTAGAATCGTATGCCTCAACTGATAACATTTCTTAGTGCATGCTCTAGTTGACAATGATATTGGAAAAAGGCTTTGGGATCATGGGGAAGGTAGAAATGGTTTAGAAGAGTCAATTGGTTTAATGATAGGAAGTTGCAACAAATTAAATAATTTATCAACCTTGACATTATAGTATACAAATTCTTAAAAAGAAGAGTTAATTCTTTTCTAAAGTATTTGTATAGAAGGGCCACATCTAGTGTTGTGGCTGCCACTTGAGTGTTAATGTTGTCATTTATCTTGTTAAAAAAATTTTGTGTTTGAACTTCATAAATGATAGTTGAGTATTCTCATTCTTGTCATCTGAAGCCATTGAAGAATATTATTCAAAATGAGTCACTTGAAGATGATAATTATGAAGTATTGTACACAATTACATGAAATAAGTTAACTCAAAAAATAGAAGCTTAATATATTTATGTAAATTAGTAATAAAAAATCTCTAAACATCATGATTAATCACGTGATAAGTAATTTATGAAGACAAATATTTATATCTACCAATAAAATCAATCACTTTGTCTTTAAGTCCTTTCTCACAATGAATCAAAACAGTTAGAGTAACCTTAGGAACAATGATATTTTGAAATTGTAGAATGAAAGTATTAGAAAATTATTGAAAATAATTGATAGAATTAGGAGACAAAGAACAATACCATTGCAAGGTTTTATCTCTAAATTTTTGTGTAAATAATTTTTCCATGAGTTTTTGGTCATGAGATAAATCACTACACAAGGTTTGAAATATCTTCATAGGAGTGACCTCTTCCATTGTATCTCTAATTGATGATTTTTTATATGTTTAGGAGGACTCATCAAATAGTGGGCTCATTATAGTAGATATGAGAACATTGAATTAAGATTGAGCTAGCAAATCCAATTGGTGTTTTAAGGATCAAACACTTTGAGCTAGGCTATAGATGGTTGCTTTAGTGGATAAATGGGAATTGGACATATTGGATTGTGATGGAGGAGTATTATTGGGTTGCTTTAGTGGATAAATGGGAATTGGACATATTGGATTGTGATGGAGGAGTATTATTGGGTTGCTTTAGTGGATAAATGGGAATTGGACATATTGGATTGTGATGGAGGAGTATTATTGGGTTGCTTTAGTGGATAAATGGGAATTGGACATATTGGATTGTGATGGAGGAGTATTATTGTTTTAAGTAAGTGGAGGTTGGGGAAAATTATGGTATTTTGGTATGGGAGATGGTTGTGAAGTAAATGGAGGTATGTAATAATTTTGATTAATGGGAACTTTCGCTAGACTAACATGTTTAGTATTAACATTTTGTGTTGAGTAGTCATGATAAAATATGTAAATGTAGGAACACTAGGTAAGGATATGGATAGAGGAGTGGAATGGTTAACTTGGATAGTTAGTTAACATTAACCAAGAACTTCAACACAAATTTTGATTGAAATAATATTAATATAAACAAGATGAGAAACGCCACACAAAACATCTACACCTACCTTATCACTTTGAACTATTTTTTCAATCCTTTAATCAAGGGGATTGCCTCACTATCTACGTATTGTCAACTCATCCATTGTTTAAATATTTTATTTCTCATTATCAATCTTCTACAATTGGTAAATAGTAACCATAGTTAGCAAGTCATCCTCATCATGAAAAGTATGAGAAGAGTAAGTCTACATGATGTGGGCTATGTCATATGTGGGATTAGAGAAAGCAACAAAATTCACATTGAATAGGCTAGTCAACTAGGGCTCCATATCATTAGCATTCAAACATTAGGAAGCTTTATATCTATTCCTTCTTCTCTCTTGAATATTATATGTAGGACTAAAGGTAACAAAAGTTATAAACAATGAACGAAATATTAAGTGCAAATACTAAATATGTAAACTATGATTAAAGAATTTAATTTATTTATAAAATTATTTGTTAACCAATGAATTTAACCTTGTTAATTATGATAATGAAAACTGCATACATCTAAATTTGAACATTACATGTCATAATAATCATATTTGACCATACAATTAAAAAATTATGCAACATACATGTCAATTTTAGAAGAAAGAATATAGATTTTATGAATTTAACTTAATTCATATAAATCAACTGTATATATGATTTATGAGTGTAAATATGAATGTTTAATTGCATACAAATAAATTATGAAATAACAAATCAGAAATAATGAAAATGTAAGAGCAATGGGTTCACCAAATTGTAAGGTGAACTAGCTATCAAACAAGTGTAACTATATATGCATAAGCAATATGATTAAGAAATGATTGAAAATATGAATCAATACAATACATTAAAATGAGACCTATATATGGAAATCAAAAGTATAAGGAATGTTGGGTTCACAAAAATGTAAGCTAGGTGAAATTAGAGTTTCAAAAATTAAGATTGTATGACCACCAATTTCACAAGATAAACCTTACATTTAAGAGTGAGATTGAAAACCCAATATATATAGCAACAATTTAATTAGAAAAGAGGGCTAAGATTCTGATTGGATGTTCGTATTTGCTATTTCCCCTTTTAGAGAGTTGAAATTGGATTTTAATTTTAATTTCATAAATTAAAATAATAGAGCATTGGAGAAAAACAATCATAAAAAAATGTTCTAGATTTCACACTTAGCATAGATAGAGATTTAAGAAGGGAGAATGAATCAAAACATATAGCTAAAAATATAAGCTAAATTGTCAGGACTAGGAGGGTAAGGCAACCTAGTGGTGTAGGAGCACCTCATCAACAAGCTATTCATGAACCTGACGATGAAGAATAGGACTGTCAGGATGTGTTAGTGTGTCTTGTGTTTCATGTATGCAAATAAACCCCACCATGTAAGGCCATGTCACCAATTAGGCAATTTGAGAAGCCAATTGGGAAAATGTGGTAAAAAGGGTTATGGATGGTTTAAATTCAAGTTTAATAGGTTTTAGACATGTTTTATGTGTGTTTGGTTGGTCCATGTGTGTTGATCCCAACCTTAGGAGGTATGACAACTTTGTGAGCAAAATTGCAAAAATAAAACTTTTGAGTGCAAAAATGAAACTTTTGAGTGCAAAAGTGCAACTTTTTGTAATTCAGTTGGGGAATCCTTTCAATGGTTCCAACCTACTCCAAATTCGGTGGGAAACCATTGGGGAGTTGTATAATTCTTGTGGGCTCAATTCCCAAGGTTTTTGTTGTTGGAGCTAGAGTTTATGAAGCAATAATACTCAAAACAATTCAGTTTTTCCAAGAAATCTTGAGTTTGCAGGCATTGTACATGACTGTACAGATTGATTGGAACCCCACCATCCATGGAGTAGATAGGGAGATGAGTTATTTTTATTTTTTGTGTTTCTCTAAGTTCTTAATTATTTAGGAGTAGAGAGAACCCTCCATTTTACTGATTGTGACTCAAAAAGTGAGGGTTTGGAGAGGCTTTTGAACCAAAATGGCTTTATATTGCACTCCAGTCCATTAGACAATGCTTCCTTTGAAGGGATGTAGGATATGCCTTTTTATTTTATTTTATTAATTTTTTTTGGTAGGGGAGACCTTGTTGTGTGGAGAAAATAATAGATCTAGGTAGGCATCTCTATGTGACTACCTAAGACAAGTTTTAGGATAGTCATCATAATTTGTCTTAGCGATGGATTCGAAATGTGACACCATGGAATTAGAAGTTTCTCACTAACACACACATTATTATTAAGTTTAATTTTCATTGGTTCTACCTGTAAAGGTAGTTGCTTTGGAAAATAGGGCTAATTGGCCCTATTAGGTCTCTTAGCCTCCAAAGGGAGCAAATGTTATATTTGTAGATCTAATCAAACCATTTTGGGGATTAGTATAACATCCAAAAGAATTTTTAAAATTATAATTTTTTTTTATGGGTGTGTGGGATGTTTTTGTGTTAAGGCCAAAACACTGGTATTAAAGGGCTACTAACCGAAGGGGTAGGTTTACAAAGGAGGTATAAGGATTTGATGCCCAAGATAAAAACCAGTCCTTGAAAGAGGTCTTAGATGTTATGTGTTGGCTAAATAAAAACTATCAAGGAGTAGAGATCACCGGTAAGATACTTTTGAATAATTGAAGCCTTTTACTCATCTCGAGTAGGCCCATGACTAGTGAGTGTGTGAGTAGTTTCATCCAAGGTGTAGAGTCCTTCCTTGTGGGACACTTATGAGTAGTTGAAAGTTCACTAGAGTAACCTTATTTTGTTTTTTTATTATGATTTTGGGT
Organism: Cryptomeria japonica; assembly: GCF_030272615.1. NCBI lineage: Eukaryota > Viridiplantae > Streptophyta > Pinopsida > Cupressales > Cupressaceae > Cryptomeria > Cryptomeria japonica. Next base: position 33,735 of record NW_026729670.1, on the reverse strand, counting down.
AGGCCTATGCGTAAAGTGGTATCAGAGCGAAGGAGTGTTCTTTGGAAGAGAAGGCGAAGATAAGATGTCAGAAGAAGAAGGATCTCATGATGCACCTTCTAGAATGACCAATATAGAGTTGAATGTCCTAGTGAAGAAGTAGATGGCAGAGAGAAGATTGGTTAGGGCTGATAATCATGCCTTGATGAATGAGATGGACCGGTTGAAGGACAAAGTGGAGAGGGGAGAGAGAGACTCGGGAGAAGAAGGGGATGAAGAGGATATCCCTATGCAGGAAGAGCTAGAGGTAATAGATGGTTTAGATTCATGTTTAATAGGTTTTAGACATGTTTTATGTGTGTTTGGTTGGTCCATGTGTGTGGATCCCAACCTTAGGAGGTATGACAACTTTGTGAGAAAAAATGCAAAAATGAAACTTTTGACTGCAAAAGTGCAACTTTTTGTAATTCAGTTGGGGAATCCTTTCAATGGCTCCAAGCTACTCCAAATTAGGTGGGAAACCATTGGTGAGTTGTATAAGCATTGTGGGCTCAATTCCCAAGGTTTTGTTGTTAGAGTTGTAGTTTATGAAGTAATAATACTCAAAACAATTCAGTTTTTCTCAGAAATTCTGAGTTTGCAGGCATTGTACATGATTGTACAAATTGATTGGAACCCCACCATCCATGGAGTAGATAGGGAGATGAGTTATTTTTCTTTTGGTGGTGATCTGAGTTCTTAATTATTTTGGAGTAGAGAGAACCCTCCATTTTACTGACTGTGACGCAGAAAGTGAGGGGTTGGAGAGGGTTTTGAACCAAAATGACTTTATCTTGTACTCTAGTCCATTAGAAGATGCTTCCTTTGGAGGGATGCAGATTAAGCCTTTGTATTTTAGTTTTTTTAATTTTTTTTTGTAGGGGAGACCTTGTTGTGTGGAGAAAAGAATAGATTTAGTTAGGCATCTCTATGTGACTACCCAGGACAAGTTTTAGGACAATCATTGTAATCTGTCTTAGAAATGGATTCCAGGCATGAAACCCTGCAATTAGAAGTTTCTCACTAAAAACAACATGTTTGTTAAGTTTATTTTTAATTGGTTCTATCGGTAAAGGTAGTTGCTTTGGAAAATAGGGCTAAATGCCCCTATTCGGTCTCTTAGCCTCCAAAGGGAGCAGACATTATATTTACAGATCTGATAAAACCATTTTGGGGATTAGTATAAATTCCAAAGGGGTGTTTGAAATGATAAGTTGTTTGTATGCGTGTGCGGGATTTTTTTGTGTTAAGGCCACACCAGTATAAAAGGGCTACTAACCGAAGGAGTAGGTCTACAAAGGAGGTATAAGGGTTTGATGCCCAAGACCAAAACCAATGCTTGAAAGAGGTGTTAGATGTTATTTGTTGGCCAAATAAAAAGTATTAAGGAGTAGGGATCACTGGTAAAATACTTTTGAACAATTGAAGCATTTTACTTATCTTGAGTAGGCCCATGACTAGTGAGTGCATGAGTAGTTTCATCGAAGGTGTAGAGTCCTTCTTTGTGGGACCCTCGTGAGTAGTTGAAGGTTCACTAGACTAACATTATTTGGGCTTGTTATTAGGAGTTTGGGTAGGCCTATGCATCAAGTGGTATCAGAGCGAAGGAGTGTCCTTTGGAAGAGAAGGAGAAGACAAGATGTCAGAAGAAGAAGGATCCCATGAGGCACCTTCCAAATGACTAATGCAGAGTTCAATGTCCTAGTGAAGAAGCAGATGGCAGAGAGAACATCAGTCAGGGTTGAGAATCATGCCTTGAGGAATGTGATGGACTAGTTGAAGGACAAAATGGAGAGGGGAAAGAGAGACTCCAGAGAAGAAGGCGAACTCAATTCTATTAGACTTATTATTATTCTGTATTGTGTGAGAACTTCTATAATCCCTTTCATAAACGGAAAAATGGTAACTATATTAAATGTTTTAAATATATTAACTTAATGAAGTTCAATACAAAAGCACTACTATTAAGAAACAAAAGATTTTATAAAATTCACAAAACACAAATTCTCAGTATGAAAGTATATATAAGTTAGATAAGCTATGAAAATTAAATACTAAGGAAGGACTCCCAATTTATATCATTTCGACTGCAATTAACATTAGAGACCGATTTATTATTATTATTGATGTCATCAACAATATTATGCCATGGAATATTTGTGGATGTGATCAAGTCTGTAAAAAATCACTGAAATATGTGACCCTGTTTTTTTTCAATAGCCAAAAACATGTTACCTAGCGTACTTCTCTCTGTTGTCCAGAGCGGCGGTCATATGGACGGCGACAGATGGGACACAGATTTCGCAATTGAGTAGATCTAAGAATGCACAGGTAATGAAATACACGGTCGCACGGCAATTTCTTTATTTCCTCATTTACATCTCCAAAACGTTCAAGGCAAATTGCACAAATAATTTCAGGATCATTATTTCCCTCAAGACAAGGAGTGGGTAATCCAACAATTTCTGCGGCTTGTTCGCGTGTAATCGGTAATGGAACTGTACGGCATATACTTCTAAACGCACATTCCTTTGATGAGAATACCATTGATGAATAAACTGTGCATAACATGGATTGTCAATCTGATTGCGGGTCATAAGCAAAATAGGAGTGAAACATTTTCTCGGCGGTCGATTTCCCTATGTATCGTACCTCTCTGGGTTCGTTATGTCGACATAAATATAATTTATAATTGCTTCATCTGCAATGACCCCATCATTGCAAACATAAGTTTCGAATACTGTTGTGGCTCCCTCAGCATTTGTACTACAAACTTCAATGCGCCTCATTGCAGGAATATCATTTGTTACTGTCGACATCTGTGTTATTCGGTAAGAATTTCCAATGCTATCTGCAACAATGGTTTCAGTTGTCTGGCCTTCTGTCCTCCTCTGTTCAGGATTACCTTCATCTGATCTCTCCATCGCTCTAAAGATAGAATTAGCTCTTACTGGATTTGAACTACAAGTCCTCGATAAATGAATCAATTGCTGTATACTTGTGCATTGTTAGCGAGCACACTCTTATATGCATTACTCTCTCGGATTAACCCTAGGATTATGGACGTGCCCCTTGACATCTACGATTTTGATTACAAGAATGAACAGTTAGAATTTTCTTCTTAGATGATACATTCGAGTGTTTTCCTGTATTCTAATCAAATAGCTTTTAACGTTGAATAAAGCTAATAGTTTCAGCGACTAGTATGAGAGACGCTTTCTTGTTATTGGTGAAAGGTGAACACTGTATAGTTTAAATAGAGAACCTTTTGAATAATAGTAATTTACAAGTGATTTCTTATGGCTGCGGTTAAATTGGAATCAAAACTGCAAAAAGTTAAGCAGATTTAGTTGCGGTTTTGATTTTTTAATTTTTTTAGAAATATCAATAACATAAATTTTATAACTTATTTTTGGAACCAGTTTAATCGCGTTCGTTTATTATTGATAGGATTTGTCTTAAATAATATTAATTTTTAAAGAATTATTTATTTTACAAAATGATATTTGATTTGGAGATTCTTTATTTTGTAGTTTATATTAGGTTAATATATAAGGAATTTAAGTTGTTTCTTCTATGGAGATTTCAATTTGAAAATTATTTAAATTTTAAATTTTAATAAATTTTTTAGTTATTTTAAGGTGATTTCACTTTTTTTTAGATTTGTGTGGTATTTGGTTATATATAAGAACATCTATTTATCATTTTCATATTGTTAGAGATTATGGAAAAGTAGAATTATGTAAAATCTATGATAATTCTCTAGCAAATTTATAAAACCATCAATCGTTTGAGATATTTCTACATGTTTACATCTTCTCTTTAATCATTGGTGTAGTATCTTAAATTTATCCACCTAGGGTATTGAGTAAAGAAGAACAAATCTTATACTAACAAGATCGAAGATTTTGTAATTTGATTCAAGATTTAGGTCAAAGAAGTTAGGCCATTGAGTCATTTTGATAACACTTCTTAGGTATCTAGTGAGTTTTTTCCTTCAAACTAGTAATTTTATATGATGTATGAAACTTATAATTTACATTAGAGAGTATCTAAGATGGTATAGAACATCAATTTGTCCTTTGGCTCAAATTATTCAAGTTGAACATAGTTGTAAAGCTAACTTTACCAACGTCACTATTATTAATAGTTTGCAATTCTTTTTGTTGTTGTGGAAAAGTTTTGGCAAGAGATAGACTCATATGCCTATTGTATGGTGTTTTAGGTCTCCCTGAAAACCTGATTTTTCCTTCAGAAAAATAAATAGACTCATATATATGACAAGGCGAATATATTTTTCTCTGAAAAAGTGGTGAATGGACTACAAAGATATTTTATATTGAATTAGTTCATTTCATGTCCCTTTTTAACTTAATTATGTCATGCAATGTTGGTCAATGTCTATAACTACTGTAATTATAGGGCTCCAGAAGTTGGCTCATATAGAAAATATTTGTTGGATTAACTATAGTAGATTCACATAGAAAGGTCAAATTTGTATAGTTGCAATGGGGTGTATACATGTGTAAACCATGTAATTATTGTGAAAGAATCATTTTGAGCTATACTAATGCAATGCTAGCATTCACCATATAAAATAGTTATTTAAGATGTTTTTGCCATACTATTCCTAGATTACTCAACCATTGTATGTTTTCTCCATATTGGAAATGGTGTTTTACTTCTTATCATACACGTTTAACATTTTCTGTTATAATTTTTATGATAATATTAATTTTTGGACATATTTTACTATTTTATATGTTTGAATTGATGCCTTAAGTAGTGCTAAATTAATATTTATTTTGTAAGCTATAATATTGTGTGTGCCAAAAATTATTTCTCTACTTATCTAGATCAAAAATTAAATACCTGGAAAGGGTGAATGTAACTAGCATAAACAGACAATAATCATTAAAAAGGAACTAAAATATAACATTAGACATTAAGGTCAATTTATATCAAGTGAGGAAAGAAATCCTTTTAAAGTAAAAAATGTGAGACTATTGGGGTTGAGTAGTTGTAGTTCAAGACATCATCACAAAAATTCACTATCTCAACTATATTCTGCTAGGTAATTCTTTCATAATGGAAAAGAAATAAGAAAGAACAATATAAACATAAAATATATTAATGGTTAAAAAAATAAAGATAAATGAATAAATAATTTATTTGAAAATCACTAACTTTATATATGGTTGTGTAAGGTGGCTGAAAATAAGGCCTCACTAATTAAGATAGTAAAACCAACAATTTCACATGATCAACCTTACATTTAAAAGGGAAGATCATTAAACCCTCAGATATAGCCACATTTCAATTAGGAAAAAGAGTTGAGATACGAATTGGATTTACTTGTTTACTATTTCATCTTGTAGAGATTTGAAATTGGTTTCTAATTGTAAATTTATAGGGTAAAACAATAGAGAACTTGATAAAAATAGTACAAGCAAAATGTTCAAAATTTCACATAGAGCCATACACAAAGATCTAAGAGAAGAAAGTGAATTAGAACTTGTAGTTGAAAATCCAAGCCAAATTATCAGGACCAAGAGGGTAGGGCAACTTGGTCTTGCAACTTTCAAGAAGATAAGTAAGATGTTTTGTAGATGATGGAGATGAACAAAATTCATTGTTAGAATATCAAGAACAAATTTTAATACAAAGGTGGTGGGGCTACCTAGTCCTTCACTTTTCATTTGTGTAATATTTGAACTCGTTTGTTATCTATTCTATTGTAATATTCAATCACAACACTCAAATCAATTTCCTGATTGAAGTTTGTTTTAATCTTCATGTCAAGTGTTTGGGATGTCATGTAGAATGTCTTAATAGAAGCTTGATCATGGATGCCATCTTGAATGCTTGATGGTTGCTTGAAATTCTCACTTGAATTGATTTTTTTATAGTATAACTAAGAGAGAACCATCCATCTTAGACTTCAAATGAGAGGGGCTGGCCTCCTTTGATATTTAAGCATCCAAAATTTATTTGAATTTATGAATTAGGATGACATGAGACCTAAATTCTCACCCAATCAAAGTGACCAGTGATGGGACCAAAATTAGGTCTTGATTAGGAGGACAAGGGTAGTGGGTGTGCCCTAATTTTGAGTTAGGACCATGGACCCTCCTACACCTTGGTCTTATTAATCACGACTTAGATTTTAAATAGAGTCAAAAGGTAGTTGAAAAAGTAGATTTCAAGAATGTGTGAGTAGAAGCAAAGTAGACATCAGAAATTGAATGACAAAATTATATGTGGATACAATTTATGATTCTATATTTATCTACCACCTAAGTAATAGTATGAGACTACACCCATATGCATAGTAAAGTACAAAGTCACATTGAAATGTTTGCACCAAGATACCAAATAGATAATACACACAAATCCCCTAGGGACTTTACGATTTTAGTACTCTATTATTGAGATAAAAGGGATACCACATGAATGGGAAAGAGTGGGACTATACTAGCCTGGTAATATTTGTGCTTACTATGAGTCATGAAAATTAATATTTTGAAATTCCAAATGAAAAAGAAAAAGGTTCAATTTTCAAAGTAATTTGAATATTGAATTGAATTTAATTCACATCATTGGTATGTGCATAAAGTGTAACATTGAGTGGAATGCATGCCCCCACATTAAAGCAACTATATATGCCTTATTAGGATCAATTTCTTTAAGGTATCTTGCATCCAAAAGACAAACGCATTACCACAATCAACTTTCCCCAAGAAAGGACAATCAAAGGATAATGGTCACAAAACATATAGGAAAAGTCACATAAGGGATCTACTAACCCAAAGTTCAGTTTTGCACATGTGATAAATAATATATATAGAAGATAATTGTACTGAATTAATCTCATCCCCCAAATATATTGAAACTATTAATACAATGGAAGAAGAGATCATGAAATATAAAATAAATGTCTTTTTTAGTCAATGTGGAAGAGACTAGAATGAAGATCTCAACACTTTGCATCATCCCGAAGTAGACAACACAAAGGCACATTTACAAACAATAGAACATGTACATCATAACATAGATATGACATATAGAATATTTGAGATACAAATAAAGGAATGTCATAATGGATTTTACCTTTTTATTAACTTAGAATAATAGAGTAAAGAGGGTAATCCAAAGAGAACCTAACATTTAATACAACAATATAACAATTAGCATATAAATAGGGAAGCACATTATAAACACGCAAACACATAAAAGAGAATCCACATCACAATAAAGCTAATCAAGAAAATCATCCACCTCTCATTATTTCTTAACGTCATCTAAGGATGGTGGAGAAGATGAAAGAGGAGCCACAACAAGCATCGTAGATGAAGCTACTGAAATTTCCAAACAAGGATCCTACTCTAATGATGAATCACTTTGTTTGTCACTAGGTGCTAGGATTAATGATTTTAAAAAATGTGAAGATAAATAAGGATTAATCTCAACAAGATCATGCATATCATCAGAATCATTAGTATCATCATTGTTAGCATGAACTACATTATTACCATCATCCATAATATCATTTAAATTAATCATAATGTGATGTTTAACATGAAAATAAGTGGAACCATCATATTTCTTGAGAATTTTTAACTTAGGTTATTTGATTTGATCTTCCTCCCTAGGGTTAGGAAAATTCTAGACAAATGGGACCAAGAAAACATTCGGTGTCTTTGGGGAGGAAGGGGTTTGGGAATCAATCTCGTGAGCCTTAGCATGATGTCTTTATTGGTGTGCTCTCACACAATAATTCCTTTTAGTTTTAGTTGAAACTTGCAAAGGTTGAAGATAAATCAATATATATTTCTTTGAATTTCCATTATTGAGGGAAGAATTGAAGAAACCCCAATAGGTTGAGAAATATGTGGTGACAAACCATTTCCTTTATAAGACATAGGAGGTGGGACTATAGCATACATAAGATGAATAGAAGGAGTAAGAATAAGATCAAGTAAAATATGAATAAAAGGAATATCCATGGGTGTATAGTCTCTAGGTTTACTGAAGGCCTATATCATTTTTTTTTTCCATTTTTTGTAACATAAGAAAAGGGTGTTATTTTGAGGCTTTAAGGGCTTAGGTTGTTCAATCCAAAATTAATCAAGAGTAGAATTTTTACGCTTTACTATGGGTTGGAAAAGGCTATGACTAATCATTATAATAGTTCCCTTATGATGAAATTCCAAAAAATGGTTAAGTTTAGAAGGGATATATTTCATGGAAGAGATCTCAAGATGGCCCAAGTTCACACGAAATTGATCTGATGTAGTAATAATAGAAAAGGTGACATCTAAGAACTTAGTACCAACCTCAACAAGAAGAGTAATAGAACCAATGGTAGGGAAAGAAATACCATCATACACATTAACCATAACCTCTGATTTATTGTAATTTACTTCATGAAATTATTGAGTAAGAAGTTGTTCTTTAGTAATCACCATACATACCTGATGAATGAGCAACCCTTGTGAGAGTTTGTCTTTAATCTTTGTAGTGATCTGTAATGGGCTATCCAGTACAAAAATAATTTAGACTGGATCAAAATTAATTCATAGGTCTTTTGTAGATTTAGGTTTGTCAATGAGGTTAACAATAATATTATATGCTATACCAAGTTCATTGGGGAACAAGGCAACTAGCTCAGACTAAACAACATTAATAGAATGAGAGGATAATAGATTGGTGAAGACTTGGATATTTTGTTTAGGAGGAGATATGGACTTATTCCATTTTTTAATTCACATCAGCTACTCATATAATATTGTTATCAATAAAATCTAGAATCGTATGCCTCAACTGATAACATTTCTTAGTGCATGCTCTAGTTGACGATGATATTGGAAAAAGGCTTTGGGATCATGGGGAAGGTAGAAATGGTTTAGAAGAGTCAATTGGTTTAATGATAGGAAGTTGCAACAAATTAAATAATTTATCAACCTTGACATTATAGTATACAAATTCTTAAAAAGAAGAGTTAATTATTTTCTAAAGTATTTGTATAGAAGGGCCACATCTAGTGTTGTGGCTGCCACTTGAGTGTTAATGTTGTCATTTATCTTGTTAAAAAAATTTTGTGTTTGAACTTCATAAATGATAGTTGAGTATTCTCATTCTTGTCATCTGAAGCCATTGAAGAATATTATTCAAATTGAGTCACTTGAAGATGATAATTATGAAGTATTGTACACAATTACATGAAATAAGTTAACTCAAAAAATAGAAGCTTAATATATTTATGTAAATTAGTAATAAAAAATCTCTAAACATCATGATTAATCACGTGATAAGTAATTTATGAAGACAAATATTTATATCTACCAATAAAATCAATCACTTTGTCTTTAAGTCCTTTCTCACAATGAATCAAAACAGTTAGAGTAACCTTAGGAACAATGATATTTTGAAATTGTAGAATGAAAGTATTAGAAAATTATTGAAAATAATTGATAGAATTAGGAGACAAAGAACAATACCATTGCAAGGTTTTATCTCTAAATTTTTGTGTAAATAATTTTTCCATGAGTTTTTGGTCATGAGATAAATCACTACACAAGGTTTGAAATATCTTCATAGGAGTGACCTCTTCCATTGTATCTCTAATTGATGATTTTTTATATGTTTAGGAGGACTCATCAAATAGTGGGCTCATTACAGTAGATATGAGAACATTGAATTAAGATTCAGCTAGCAAATCCAATTGGTGTTTTAAGGATCAAACACTTTGAGCTAGGCTATAGATGGTTGCTTTAGTGGATAAATGGGAATTGGACATATTGGATTGTGATGGAGGAGTATTATTGGGTTGCTTTAGTGGATAAATGGGAATTGGACATATTGGATTGTGATGGAGGAGTATTATTGGGTTGCTTTAGTGGATAAATGGGAATTGGACATATTGGATTGTGATGGAGGAGTATTATTGGGTTGCTTTAGTGGATAAATGGGAATTGGACATATTGGATTGTGATGGAGGATTATTATTGTTTTAAGTAAGTGGAGGTTGGGGAAAATTATGGTATTTTGGTATGGGAGATGGTTGTGAAGTAAATGGAGGTATGTAATAATTTTGATTAATGGGAACTTTCGCTAGACTAACATGTTTAGTATTAACATTTTGTGTTGAGTAGTCATGATAAAATATGTAAATGTAGGAACACTAGGTAAGGATATGGATAGAGGAGTGGAATGGTTAACTTGGATAGTTAGTTAACATTAACCAAGAACTTCAACACAAATTTTGATTGAAATAATATTAATATAAACAAGATGAGAAACGCCACACAAAACATCTACACCTACCTTATCACTTTGAACTATTTTTTCAATCCTTTAATCAAGGGGATTGCCTCACTATCTACGTATTGTCAACTCATCCATTGTTTAAATATTTTATTTCTCATTATCAATCTTCTACAATTGGTAAATAGTAACCATAGTTAGCAAGTCATCCTCATCATGAAAAGTATGAGAAGAGTAAGTCTACATGATGTGGGCTATGTCATATGTGGGATTAGAGAAAGCAACAAAATTCACATTGAATAGGCTAGTCAACTAGGGCTCCATATCATTAGCATTCAAACATTAGGAAGCTTTATATCTATTCCTTCTTCTCTCTTGAATATTATATGTAGGACTAAAGGTAACAAAAGTTATAAACAATGAACGAAATATTAAGTGCAAATACTAAATATGTAAACTATGATTAAAGAATTTAATTTATTTATAAAATTATTTGTTAACCAATGAATTTAACCTTGTTAATTATGATAATGAAAACTGCATACATCTAAATTTGAACATTACATGTCATAATAATCATATTTGACCATACAATTAAAAAATTATGCAACATACATGTCAATTTTAGAAGAAAGAATATAGATTTTATGAATTTAACTTAATTCATATAAATCAACTGTATATATGATTTATGAGTGTAAATATGAATGTTTAATTGCATACAAATAAATTATGAAATAACAAATCAGAAATAATGAAAATGTAAGAGCAATGGGTTCACCAAATTGTAAGGTGAACTAGCTATCAAACAAGTGTAACTATATATGCATAAGCAATATGATTAAGAAATGATTGAAAATATGAATCAATACAATACATTAAAATGAGACCTATATATGGAAATCAAAAGTATAAGGAATGTTGGGTTCACAAAAATGTAAGCTAGGTGAAATTAGAGTTTCAAAAATTAAGATTGTATGACCACCAATTTCACAAGATAAACCTTACATTTAAGAGTGAGATTGAAAACCCAATATATATAGCAACAATTTAATTAGAAAAGAGGGCTAAGATTCTGATTGGATGTTCGTATTTGCTATTTCCCCTTTTAGAGAGTTGAAATTGGATTTTAATTTTAATTTCATAAATTAAAATAATAGAGCATTGGAGAAAAACAATCATAAAAAAATGTTCTAGATTTCACACTTAGCATAGATAGAGATTTAAGAAGGGAGAATGAATCAAAACATATAGCTAAAAATATAAGCTAAATTGTCAGGACTAGGAGGGTAAGGCAACCTAGTGGTGTAGGAGCACCTCATCAACAAGCTATTCATGAACCTGACGATGAAGAATAGGACTGTCAGGATGTGTTAGTGTGTCTTGTGTTTCATGTATGCAAATAAACCCCACCATGTAAGGCCATGTCACCAATTAGGCAATTTGAGAAGCCAATTGGGAAAATGTGGTAAAAAGGGTTATGGATGGTTTAAATTCAAGTTTAATAGGTTTTAGACATGTTTTATGTGTGTTTGGTTGGTCCATGTGTGTTGATCCCAACCTTAGGAGGTATGACAACTTTGTGAGCAAAATTGCAAAAATAAAACTTTTGAGTGCAAAAATGAAACTTTTGAGTGCAAAAGTGCAACTTTTTGTAATTCAGTTGGGGAATCCTTTCAATGGTTCCAACCTACTCCAAATTCGGTGGGAAACCATTGGGGAGTTGTATAATTCTTGTGGGCTCAATTCCCAAGGTTTTTGTTGTTGGAGCTAGAGTTTATGAAGCAATAATACTCAAAACAATTCAGTTTTTCCAAGAAATCTTGAGTTTGCAGGCATTGTACATGACTGTACAGATTGATTGGAACCCCACCATCCATGGAGTAGATAGGGAGATGAGTTATTTTTATTTTTTGTGTTTCTCTAAGTTCTTAATTATTTAGGAGTAGAGAGAACCCTCCATTTTACTGATTGTGACTCAAAAAGTGAGGGTTTGGAGAGGCTTTTGAACCAAAATGGCTTTATATTGCACTCCAGTCCATTAGACAATGCTTCCTTTGAAGGGATGTAGGATATGCCTTTTTATTTTATTTTATTAATTTTTTTTGGTAGGGGAGACCTTGTTGTGTGGAGAAAATAATAGATCTAGGTAGGCATCTCTATGTGACTACCTAAGACAAGTTTTAGGATAGTCATCATAATTTGTCTTAGCGATGGATTCGAAATGTGACACCATGGAATTAGAAGTTTCTCACTAACACACACATTATTATTAAGTTTAATTTTCATTGGTTCTACCTGTAAAGGTAGTTGCTTTGGAAAATAGGGCTAATTGGCCCTATTAGGTCTCTTAGCCTCCAAAGGGAGCAAATGTTATATTTGTAGATCTAATCAAACCATTTTGGGGATTAGTATAACATCCAAAAGAATTTTTAAAATTATAATTTTTTTTTATGGGTGTGTGGGATGTTTTTGTGTTAAGGCCAAAACACTGGTATTAAAGGGCTACTAACCGAAGGGGTAGGTTTACAAAGGAGGTATAAGGATTTGATGCCCAAGATAAAAACCAGTCCTTGAAAGAGGTCTTAGATGTTATGTGTTGGCTAAATAAAAACTATCAAGGAGTAGAGATCACCGGTAAGATACTTTTGAATAATTGAAGCCTTTTACTCATCTCGAGTAGGCCCATGACTAGTGAGTGTGTGAGTAGTTTCATCCAAGGTGTAGAGTCCTTCCTTGTGGGACACTTATGAGTAGTTGAAAGTTCACTAGAGTAACCTTATTTTGTTTTTTTATTATGATTTTGGGTAGGCCTATGCGTAAAGTGGTATCAGAGCGAAGGAGTGTTCTTTGGAAGAGAAGGCGAAGATAAGATGTCAGAAGAAGAAGGATCTCATGATGCACCTTCTAGAATGACCAATATAGAGTTGAATGTCCTAGTGAAGAAGTAGATGGCAGAGAGAAGATTGGTTAGGGCTGATAATCATGCCTTGATGAATGAGATGGACCGGTTGAAGGACAAAGTGGAGAGGGGAGAGAGAGACTCGGGAGAAGAAGGGGATGAAGAGGATATCCCTATGCAGGAAGAGCTAGAGGTAATAGATGGTTTAGATTCATGTTTAATAGGTTTTAGACATGTTTTATGTGTGTTTGGTTGGTCCATGTGTGTGGATCCCAACCTTAGGAGGTATGACAACTTTGTGAGAAAAAATGCAAAAATGAAACTTTTGACTGCAAAAGTGCAACTTTTTGTAATTCAGTTGGGGAATCCTTTCAATGGCTCCAAGCTACTCCAAATTAGGTGGGAAACCATTGGTGAGTTGTATAAGCATTGTGGGCTCAATTCCCAAGGTTTTGTTGTTAGAGTTGTAGTTTATGAAGTAATAATACTCAAAACAATTCAGTTTTTCTCAGAAATTCTGAGTTTGCAGGCATTGTACATGATTGTACAAATTGATTGGAACCCCACCATCCATGGAGTAGATAGGGAGATGAGTTATTTTTCTTTTGGTGGTGATCTGAGTTCTTAATTATTTTGGAGTAGAGAGAACCCTCCATTTTACTGACTGTGACGCAGAAAGTGAGGGGTTGGAGAGGGTTTTGAACCAAAATGACTTTATCTTGTACTCTAGTCCATTAGAAGATGCTTCCTTTGGAGGGATGCAGATTAAGCCTTTGTATTTTAGTTTTTTTAATTTTTTTTTGTAGGGGAGACCTTGTTGTGTGGAGAAAAGAATAGATTTAGTTAGGCATCTCTATGTGACTACCCAGGACAAGTTTTAGGACAATCATTGTAATCTGTCTTAGAAATGGATTCCAGGCATGAAACCCTGCAATTAGAAGTTTCTCACTAAAAAAAACATGTTTGTTAAGTTTATTTTTAATTGGTTCTATCGGTAAAGGTAGTTGCTTTGGAAAATAGGGCTAAATGCCCCTATTCGGTCTCTTAGCCTCCAAAGGGAGCAGACATTATATTTACAGATCTGATAAAACCATTTTGGGGATTAGTATAAATTCCAAAGGGGTGTTTGAAATGATAAGTTGTTTGTATGCGTGTGCGGGATTTTTTTGTGTTAAGGCCACACCAGTATAAAAGGGCTACTAACCGAAGGAGTAGGTCTACAAAGGAGGTATAAGGGTTTGATGCCCAAGACCAAAACCAATGCTTGAAAGAGGTGTTAGATGTTATTTGTTGGCCAAATAAAAAGTATTAAGGAGTAGGGATCACTGGTAAAATACTTTTGAACAATTGAAGCATTTTACTTATCTTGAGTAGGCCCATGACTAGTGAGTGCATGAGTAGTTTCATCGAAGGTGTAGAGTCCTTCTTTGTGGGACCCTCGTGAGTAGTTGAAGGTTCACTAGACTAACATTATTTGGGCTTGTTATTAGGAGTTTGGGTAGGCCTATGCATCAAGTGGTATCAGAGCGAAGGAGTGTCCTTTGGAAGAGAAGGAGAAGACAAGATGTCAGAAGAAGAAGGATCCCATGAGGCACCTTCCAAATGACTAATGCAGAGTTCAATGTCCTAGTGAAGAAGCAGATGGCAGAGAGAACATCAGTCAGGGTTGAGAATCATGCCTTGAGGAATGTGATGGACTAGTTGAAGGACAAAATGGAGAGGGGAAAGAGAGACTCCAGAGAAGAAGGCGAACTCAATTCTATTAGACTTATTATTATTCTGTATTGTGTGAGAACTTCTATAATCCCTTTCATAAACGGAAAAATGGTAACTATATTAAATGTTTTAAATATATTAACTTAATGAAGTTCAATACAAAAGCACTACTATTAAGAAACAAAAGATTTTATAAAATTCACAAAACACAAATTCTCAGTATGAAAGTATATATAAGTTAGATAAGCTATGAAAATTAAATACTAAGGAAGGACTCCCAATTTATATCATTTCGACTGCAATTAACATTAGAGACCGATTTATTATTATTATTGATGTCATCAACAATATTATGCCATGGAATATTTGTGGATGTGATCAAGTCTGTAAAAAATCACTGAAATATGTGACCCTGTTTTTTTTCAATAGCCAAAAACATGTTACCTAGCGTACTTCTCTCTGTTGTCCAGAGCGGCGGTCATATGGACGGCGACAGATGGGACACAGATTTCGCAATTGAGTAGATCTAAGAATGCACAGGTAATGAAATACACGGTCGCACGGCAATTTCTTTATTTCCTCATTTACATCTCCAAAACGTTCAAGGCAAATTGCACAAATAATTTCAGGATCATTATTTCCCTCAAGACAAGGAGTGGGTAATCCAACAATTTCTGCGGCTTGTTCGCGTGTAATCGGTAATGGAACTGTACGGCATATACTTCTAAACGCACATTCCTTTGATGAGAATACCATTGATGAATAAACTGTGCATAACATGGATTGTCAATCTGATTGCGGGTCATAAGCAAAATAGGAGTGAAACATTTTCTCGGCGGTCGATTTCCCTATGTATCGTACCTCTCTGGGTTC
The DNA here is from genome assembly GCF_030272615.1 of Cryptomeria japonica. Classification (NCBI taxonomy): domain Eukaryota; kingdom Viridiplantae; phylum Streptophyta; class Pinopsida; order Cupressales; family Cupressaceae; genus Cryptomeria; species Cryptomeria japonica. Next base: position 17,960 of record NW_026729670.1, on the reverse strand, counting down.
GTTATGTCGACATAAATATAATTTATAATTGCTTCATCTGCAATGACCCCATCATTGCAAACATAAGTTTCGAATACTGTTGTGGCTCCCTCAGCATTTGTACTACAAACTTCAATGCGCCTCATTGCAGGAATATCATTTGTTACTGTCGACATCTGTGTTATTCGGTAAGAATTTCCAATGCTATCTGCAACAATGGTTTCAGTTGTCTGGCCTTCTGTCCTCCTCTGTTCAGGATTACCTTCATCTGATCTCTCCATCGCTCTAAAGATAGAATTAGCTCTTACTGGATTTGAACTACAAGTCCTCGATAAATGAATCAATTGCTGTATACTTGTGCATTGTTAGCGAGCACACTCTTATATGCATTACTCTCTCGGATTAACCCTAGGATTATGGACGTGCCCCTTGACATCTACGATTTTGATTACAAGAATGAACAGTTAGAATTTTCTTCTTAGATGATACATTCGAGTGTTTTCCTGTATTCTAATCAAATAGCTTTTAACGTTGAATAAAGCTAATAGTTTCAGCGACTAGTATGAGAGACGCTTTCTTGTTATTGGTGAAAGGTGAACACTGTATAGTTTAAATAGAGAACCTTTTGAATAATAGTAATTTACAAGTGATTTCTTATGGCTGCGGTTAAATTGGAATCAAAACTGCAAAAAGTTAAGCAGATTTAGTTGCGGTTTTGATTTTTTAATTTTTTTAGAAATATCAATAACATAAATTTTATAACTTATTTTTGGAACCAGTTTAATCGCGTTCGTTTATTATTGATAGGATTTGTCTTAAATAATATTAATTTTTAAAGAATTATTTATTTTACAAAATGATATTTGATTTGGAGATTCTTTATTTTGTAGTTTATATTAGGTTAATATATAAGGAATTTAAGTTGTTTCTTCTATGGAGATTTCAATTTGAAAATTATTTAAATTTTAAATTTTAATAAATTTTTTAGTTATTTTAAGGTGATTTCACTTTTTTTTAGATTTGTGTGGTATTTGGTTATATATAAGAACATCTATTTATCATTTTCATATTGTTAGAGATTATGGAAAAGTAGAATTATGTAAAATCTATGATAATTCTCTAGCAAATTTATAAAACCATCAATCGTTTGAGATATTTCTACATGTTTACATCTTCTCTTTAATCATTGGTGTAGTATCTTAAATTTATCCACCTAGGGTATTGAGTAAAGAAGAACAAATCTTATACTAACAAGATCGAAGATTTTGTAATTTGATTCAAGATTTAGGTCAAAGAAGTTAGGCCATTGAGTCATTTTGATAACACTTCTTAGGTATCTAGTGAGTTTTTTCCTTCAAACTAGTAATTTTATATGATGTATGAAACTTATAATTTACATTAGAGAGTATCTAAGATGGTATAGAACATCAATTTGTCCTTTGGCTCAAATTATTCAAGTTGAACATAGTTGTAAAGCTAACTTTACCAACGTCACTATTATTAATAGTTTGCAATTCTTTTTGTTGTTGTGGAAAAGTTTTGGCAAGAGATAGACTCATATGCCTATTGTATGGTGTTTTAGGTCTCCCTGAAAACCTGATTTTTCCTTCAGAAAAATAAATAGACTCATATATATGACAAGGCGAATATATTTTTCTCTGAAAAAGTGGTGAATGGACTACAAAGATATTTTATATTGAATTAGTTCATTTCATGTCCCTTTTTAACTTAATTATGTCATGCAATGTTGGTCAATGTCTATAACTACTGTAATTATAGGGCTCCAGAAGTTGGCTCATATAGAAAATATTTGTTGGATTAACTATAGTAGATTCACATAGAAAGGTCAAATTTGTATAGTTGCAATGGGGTGTATACATGTGTAAACCATGTAATTATTGTGAAAGAATCATTTTGAGCTATACTAATGCAATGCTAGCATTCACCATATAAAATAGTTATTTAAGATGTTTTTGCCATACTATTCCTAGATTACTCAACCATTGTATGTTTTCTCCATATTGGAAATGGTGTTTTACTTCTTATCATACACGTTTAACATTTTCTGTTATAATTTTTATGATAATATTAATTTTTGGACATATTTTACTATTTTATATGTTTGAATTGATGCCTTAAGTAGTGCTAAATTAATATTTATTTTGTAAGCTATAATATTGTGTGTGCCAAAAATTATTTCTCTACTTATCTAGATCAAAAATTAAATACCTGGAAAGGGTGAATGTAACTAGCATAAACAGACAATAATCATTAAAAAGGAACTAAAATATAACATTAGACATTAAGGTCAATTTATATCAAGTGAGGAAAGAAATCCTTTTAAAGTAAAAAATGTGAGACTATTGGGGTTGAGTAGTTGTAGTTCAAGACATCATCACAAAAATTCACTATCTCAACTATATTCTGCTAGGTAATTCTTTCATAATGGAAAAGAAATAAGAAAGAACAATATAAACATAAAATATATTAATGGTTAAAAAAATAAAGATAAATGAATAAATAATTTATTTGAAAATCACTAACTTTATATATGGTTGTGTAAGGTGGCTGAAAATAAGGCCTCACTAATTAAGATAGTAAAACCAACAATTTCACATGATCAACCTTACATTTAAAAGGGAAGATCATTAAACCCTCAGATATAGCCACATTTCAATTAGGAAAAAGAGTTGAGATACGAATTGGATTTACTTGTTTACTATTTCATCTTGTAGAGATTTGAAATTGGTTTCTAATTGTAAATTTATAGGGTAAAACAATAGAGAACTTGATAAAAATAGTACAAGCAAAATGTTCAAAATTTCACATAGAGCCATACACAAAGATCTAAGAGAAGAAAGTGAATTAGAACTTGTAGTTGAAAATCCAAGCCAAATTATCAGGACCAAGAGGGTAGGGCAACTTGGTCTTGCAACTTTCAAGAAGATAAGTAAGATGTTTTGTAGATGATGGAGATGAACAAAATTCATTGTTAGAATATCAAGAACAAATTTTAATACAAAGGTGGTGGGGCTACCTAGTCCTTCACTTTTCATTTGTGTAATATTTGAACTCGTTTGTTATCTATTCTATTGTAATATTCAATCACAACACTCAAATCAATTTCCTGATTGAAGTTTGTTTTAATCTTCATGTCAAGTGTTTGGGATGTCATGTAGAATGTCTTAATAGAAGCTTGATCATGGATGCCATCTTGAATGCTTGATGGTTGCTTGAAATTCTCACTTGAATTGATTTTTTTATAGTATAACTAAGAGAGAACCATCCATCTTAGACTTCAAATGAGAGGGGCTGGCCTCCTTTGATATTTAAGCATCCAAAATTTATTTGAATTTATGAATTAGGATGACATGAGACCTAAATTCTCACCCAATCAAAGTGACCAGTGATGGGACCAAAATTAGGTCTTGATTAGGAGGACAAGGGTAGTGGGTGTGCCCTAATTTTGAGTTAGGACCATGGACCCTCCTACACCTTGGTCTTATTAATCACGACTTAGATTTTAAATAGAGTCAAAAGGTAGTTGAAAAAGTAGATTTCAAGAATGTGTGAGTAGAAGCAAAGTAGACATCAGAAATTGAATGACAAAATTATATGTGGATACAATTTATGATTCTATATTTATCTACCACCTAAGTAATAGTATGAGACTACACCCATATGCATAGTAAAGTACAAAGTCACATTGAAATGTTTGCACCAAGATACCAAATAGATAATACACACAAATCCCCTAGGGACTTTACGATTTTAGTACTCTATTATTGAGATAAAAGGGATACCACATGAATGGGAAAGAGTGGGACTATACTAGCCTGGTAATATTTGTGCTTACTATGAGTCATGAAAATTAATATTTTGAAATTCCAAATGAAAAAGAAAAAGGTTCAATTTTCAAAGTAATTTGAATATTGAATTGAATTTAATTCACATCATTGGTATGTGCATAAAGTGTAACATTGAGTGGAATGCATGCCCCCACATTAAAGCAACTATATATGCCTTATTAGGATCAATTTCTTTAAGGTATCTTGCATCCAAAAGACAAACGCATTACCACAATCAACTTTCCCCAAGAAAGGACAATCAAAGGATAATGGTCACAAAACATATAGGAAAAGTCACATAAGGGATCTACTAACCCAAAGTTCAGTTTTGCACATGTGATAAATAATATATATAGAAGATAATTGTACTGAATTAATCTCATCCCCCAAATATATTGAAACTATTAATACAATGGAAGAAGAGATCATGAAATATAAAATAAATGTCTTTTTTAGTCAATGTGGAAGAGACTAGAATGAAGATCTCAACACTTTGCATCATCCCGAAGTAGACAACACAAAGGCACATTTACAAACAATAGAACATGTACATCATAACATAGATATGACATATAGAATATTTGAGATACAAATAAAGGAATGTCATAATGGATTTTACCTTTTTATTAACTTAGAATAATAGAGTAAAGAGGGTAATCCAAAGAGAACCTAACATTTAATACAACAATATAACAATTAGCATATAAATAGGGAAGCACATTATAAACACGCAAACACATAAAAGAGAATCCACATCACAATAAAGCTAATCAAGAAAATCATCCACCTCTCATTATTTCTTAACGTCATCTAAGGATGGTGGAGAAGATGAAAGAGGAGCCACAACAAGCATCGTAGATGAAGCTACTGAAATTTCCAAACAAGGATCCTACTCTAATGATGAATCACTTTGTTTGTCACTAGGTGCTAGGATTAATGATTTTAAAAAATGTGAAGATAAATAAGGATTAATCTCAACAAGATCATGCATATCATCAGAATCATTAGTATCATCATTGTTAGCATGAACTACATTATTACCATCATCCATAATATCATTTAAATTAATCATAATGTGATGTTTAACATGAAAATAAGTGGAACCATCATATTTCTTGAGAATTTTTAACTTAGGTTATTTGATTTGATCTTCCTCCCTAGGGTTAGGAAAATTCTAGACAAATGGGACCAAGAAAACATTCGGTGTCTTTGGGGAGGAAGGGGTTTGGGAATCAATCTCGTGAGCCTTAGCATGATGTCTTTATTGGTGTGCTCTCACACAATAATTCCTTTTAGTTTTAGTTGAAACTTGCAAAGGTTGAAGATAAATCAATATATATTTCTTTGAATTTCCATTATTGAGGGAAGAATTGAAGAAACCCCAATAGGTTGAGAAATATGTGGTGACAAACCATTTCCTTTATAAGACATAGGAGGTGGGACTATAGCATACATAAGATGAATAGAAGGAGTAAGAATAAGATCAAGTAAAATATGAATAAAAGGAATATCCATGGGTGTATAGTCTCTAGGTTTACTGAAGGCCTATATCATTTTTTTTTTCCATTTTTTGTAACATAAGAAAAGGGTGTTATTTTGAGGCTTTAAGGGCTTAGGTTGTTCAATCCAAAATTAATCAAGAGTAGAATTTTTACGCTTTACTATGGGTTGGAAAAGGCTATGACTAATCATTATAATAGTTCCCTTATGATGAAATTCCAAAAAATGGTTAAGTTTAGAAGGGATATATTTCATGGAAGAGATCTCAAGATGGCCCAAGTTCACACGAAATTGATCTGATGTAGTAATAATAGAAAAGGTGACATCTAAGAACTTAGTACCAACCTCAACAAGAAGAGTAATAGAACCAATGGTAGGGAAAGAAATACCATCATACACATTAACCATAACCTCTGATTTATTGTAATTTACTTCATGAAATTATTGAGTAAGAAGTTGTTCTTTAGTAATCACCATACATACCTGATGAATGAGCAACCCTTGTGAGAGTTTGTCTTTAATCTTTGTAGTGATCTGTAATGGGCTATCCAGTACAAAAATAATTTAGACTGGATCAAAATTAATTCATAGGTCTTTTGTAGATTTAGGTTTGTCAATGAGGTTAACAATAATATTATATGCTATACCAAGTTCATTGGGGAACAAGGCAACTAGCTCAGACTAAACAACATTAATAGAATGAGAGGATAATAGATTGGTGAAGACTTGGATATTTTGTTTAGGAGGAGATATGGACTTATTCCATTTTTTAATTCACATCAGCTACTCATATAATATTGTTATCAATAAAATCTAGAATCGTATGCCTCAACTGATAACATTTCTTAGTGCATGCTCTAGTTGACGATGATATTGGAAAAAGGCTTTGGGATCATGGGGAAGGTAGAAATGGTTTAGAAGAGTCAATTGGTTTAATGATAGGAAGTTGCAACAAATTAAATAATTTATCAACCTTGACATTATAGTATACAAATTCTTAAAAAGAAGAGTTAATTATTTTCTAAAGTATTTGTATAGAAGGGCCACATCTAGTGTTGTGGCTGCCACTTGAGTGTTAATGTTGTCATTTATCTTGTTAAAAAAATTTTGTGTTTGAACTTCATAAATGATAGTTGAGTATTCTCATTCTTGTCATCTGAAGCCATTGAAGAATATTATTCAAATTGAGTCACTTGAAGATGATAATTATGAAGTATTGTACACAATTACATGAAATAAGTTAACTCAAAAAATAGAAGCTTAATATATTTATGTAAATTAGTAATAAAAAATCTCTAAACATCATGATTAATCACGTGATAAGTAATTTATGAAGACAAATATTTATATCTACCAATAAAATCAATCACTTTGTCTTTAAGTCCTTTCTCACAATGAATCAAAACAGTTAGAGTAACCTTAGGAACAATGATATTTTGAAATTGTAGAATGAAAGTATTAGAAAATTATTGAAAATAATTGATAGAATTAGGAGACAAAGAACAATACCATTGCAAGGTTTTATCTCTAAATTTTTGTGTAAATAATTTTTCCATGAGTTTTTGGTCATGAGATAAATCACTACACAAGGTTTGAAATATCTTCATAGGAGTGACCTCTTCCATTGTATCTCTAATTGATGATTTTTTATATGTTTAGGAGGACTCATCAAATAGTGGGCTCATTACAGTAGATATGAGAACATTGAATTAAGATTCAGCTAGCAAATCCAATTGGTGTTTTAAGGATCAAACACTTTGAGCTAGGCTATAGATGGTTGCTTTAGTGGATAAATGGGAATTGGACATATTGGATTGTGATGGAGGAGTATTATTGGGTTGCTTTAGTGGATAAATGGGAATTGGACATATTGGATTGTGATGGAGGAGTATTATTGGGTTGCTTTAGTGGATAAATGGGAATTGGACATATTGGATTGTGATGGAGGAGTATTATTGGGTTGCTTTAGTGGATAAATGGGAATTGGACATATTGGATTGTGATGGAGGATTATTATTGTTTTAAGTAAGTGGAGGTTGGGGAAAATTATGGTATTTTGGTATGGGAGATGGTTGTGAAGTAAATGGAGGTATGTAATAATTTTGATTAATGGGAACTTTCGCTAGACTAACATGTTTAGTATTAACATTTTGTGTTGAGTAGTCATGATAAAATATGTAAATGTAGGAACACTAGGTAAGGATATGGATAGAGGAGTGGAATGGTTAACTTGGATAGTTAGTTAACATTAACCAAGAACTTCAACACAAATTTTGATTGAAATAATATTAATATAAACAAGATGAGAAACGCCACACAAAACATCTACACCTACCTTATCACTTTGAACTATTTTTTCAATCCTTTAATCAAGGGGATTGCCTCACTATCTACGTATTGTCAACTCATCCATTGTTTAAATATTTTATTTCTCATTATCAATCTTCTACAATTGGTAAATAGTAACCATAGTTAGCAAGTCATCCTCATCATGAAAAGTATGAGAAGAGTAAGTCTACATGATGTGGGCTATGTCATATGTGGGATTAGAGAAAGCAACAAAATTCACATTGAATAGGCTAGTCAACTAGGGCTCCATATCATTAGCATTCAAACATTAGGAAGCTTTATATCTATTCCTTCTTCTCTCTTGAATATTATATGTAGGACTAAAGGTAACAAAAGTTATAAACAATGAACGAAATATTAAGTGCAAATACTAAATATGTAAACTATGATTAAAGAATTTAATTTATTTATAAAATTATTTGTTAACCAATGAATTTAACCTTGTTAATTATGATAATGAAAACTGCATACATCTAAATTTGAACATTACATGTCATAATAATCATATTTGACCATACAATTAAAAAATTATGCAACATACATGTCAATTTTAGAAGAAAGAATATAGATTTTATGAATTTAACTTAATTCATATAAATCAACTGTATATATGATTTATGAGTGTAAATATGAATGTTTAATTGCATACAAATAAATTATGAAATAACAAATCAGAAATAATGAAAATGTAAGAGCAATGGGTTCACCAAATTGTAAGGTGAACTAGCTATCAAACAAGTGTAACTATATATGCATAAGCAATATGATTAAGAAATGATTGAAAATATGAATCAATACAATACATTAAAATGAGACCTATATATGGAAATCAAAAGTATAAGGAATGTTGGGTTCACAAAAATGTAAGCTAGGTGAAATTAGAGTTTCAAAAATTAAGATTGTATGACCACCAATTTCACAAGATAAACCTTACATTTAAGAGTGAGATTGAAAACCCAATATATATAGCAACAATTTAATTAGAAAAGAGGGCTAAGATTCTGATTGGATGTTCGTATTTGCTATTTCCCCTTTTAGAGAGTTGAAATTGGATTTTAATTTTAATTTCATAAATTAAAATAATAGAGCATTGGAGAAAAACAATCATAAAAAAATGTTCTAGATTTCACACTTAGCATAGATAGAGATTTAAGAAGGGAGAATGAATCAAAACATATAGCTAAAAATATAAGCTAAATTGTCAGGACTAGGAGGGTAAGGCAACCTAGTGGTGCAGGAGCACCTCATCAACAAGCTATTCATGAACCTGACGATGAAGAATAGGACTGTCAGGATGTGTTAGTGTGTCTTGTGTTTCATGTATGCAAATAAACCCCACCATGTAAGGCCATGTCACCAATTAGGCAATTTGAGAAGCCAATTGGGAAAATGTGGTAAAAAGGGTTATGGATGGTTTTAAATTCAAGTTTAATAGGTTTTAGACATGTTTTATGTGTGTTTGGTTGGTCCATGTGTGTTGATCCCAACCTTAGGAGGTATGACAACTTTGTGAGCAAAATTGCAAAAATAAAACTTTTGAGTGCAAAAATGAAACTTTTGAGTGCAAAAGTGCAACTTTTTGTAATTCAGTTGGGGAATCCTTTCAATGGTTCCAACCTACTCCAAATTCGGTGGGAAACCATTGGGGAGTTGTATAATTCTTGTGGGCTCAATTCCCAAGGTTTTTGTTGTTGGAGCTAGAGTTTATGAAGCAATAATACTCAAAACAATTCAGTTTTTCCAAGAAATCTTGAGTTTGCAGGCATTGTACATGACTGTACAGATTGATTGGAACCCCACCATCCATGGAGTAGATAGGGAGATGAGTTATTTTTATTTTTTGTGTTTCTCTAAGTTCTTAATTATTTAGGAGTAGAGAGAACCCTCCATTTTACTGATTGTGACTCAAAAAGTGAGGGTTTGGAGAGGCTTTTGAACCAAAATGGCTTTATATTGCACTCCAGTCCATTAGACAATGCTTCCTTTGAAGGGATGTAGGATATGCCTTTTTATTTTATTTTATTAATTTTTTTTGGTAGGGGAGACCTTGTTGTGTGGAGAAAATAATAGATCTAGGTAGGCATCTCTATGTGACTACCTAAGACAAGTTTTAGGATAGTCATCATAATTTGTCTTAGCGATGGATTCGAAATGTGACACCATGGAATTAGAAGTTTCTCACTAACACACACATTATTATTAAGTTTAATTTTCATTGGTTCTACCTGTAAAGGTAGTTGCTTTGGAAAATAGGGCTAATTGGCCCTATTAGGTCTCTTAGCCTCCAAAGGGAGCAAATGTTATATTTGTAGATCTAATCAAACCATTTTGGGGATTAGTATAACATCCAAAAGAATTTTTAAAATTATAATTTTTTTTTATGGGTGTGTGGGATGTTTTTGTGTTAAGGCCAAAACACTGGTATTAAAGGGCTACTAACCGAAGGGGTAGGTTTACAAAGGAGGTATAAGGATTTGATGCCCAAGATAAAAACCAGTCCTTGAAAGAGGTCTTAGATGTTATGTGTTGGCTAAATAAAAACTATCAAGGAGTAGAGATCACCGGTAAGATACTTTTGAATAATTGAAGCCTTTTACTCATCTCGAGTAGGCCCATGACTAGTGAGTGTGTGAGTAGTTTCATCCAAGGTGTAGAGTCCTTCCTTGTGGGACACTTATGAGTAGTTGAAAGTTCACTAGAGTAACCTTATTTTGTTTTTTTATTATGATTTTGGGTAGGCCTATGCGTAAAGTGGTATCAGAGCGAAGGAGTGTTCTTTGGAAGAGAAGGCGAAGATAAGATGTCAGAAGAAGAAGGATCTCATGATGCACCTTCTAGAATGACCAATATAGAGTTGAATGTCCTAGTGAAGAAGTAGATGGCAGAGAGAAGATTGGTTAGGGCTGATAATCATGCCTTGATGAATGAGATGGACCGGTTGAAGGACAAAGTGGAGAGGGGAGAGAGAGACTCGGGAGAAGAAGGGGATGAAGAGGATATCCCTATGCAGGAAGAGCTAGAGGTAATAGATGGTTTAGATTCATGTTTAATAGGTTTTAGACATGTTTTATGTGTGTTTGGTTGGTCCATGTGTGTGGATCCCAACCTTAGGAGGTATGACAACTTTGTGAGAAAAAATGCAAAAATGAAACTTTTGACTGCAAAAGTGCAACTTTTTGTAATTCAGTTGGGGAATCCTTTCAATGGCTCCAAGCTACTCCAAATTAGGTGGGAAACCATTGGTGAGTTGTATAAGCATTGTGGGCTCAATTCCCAAGGTTTTGTTGTTAGAGTTGTAGTTTATGAAGTAATAATACTCAAAACAATTCAGTTTTTCTCAGAAATTCTGAGTTTGCAGGCATTGTACATGATTGTACAAATTGATTGGAACCCCACCATCCATGGAGTAGATAGGGAGATGAGTTATTTTTCTTTTGGTGGTGATCTGAGTTCTTAATTATTTTGGAGTAGAGAGAACCCTCCATTTTACTGACTGTGACGCAGAAAGTGAGGGGTTGGAGAGGGTTTTGAACCAAAATGACTTTATCTTGTACTCTAGTCCATTAGAAGATGCTTCCTTTGGAGGGATGCAGATTAAGCCTTTGTATTTTAGTTTTTTTAATTTTTTTTTGTAGGGGAGACCTTGTTGTGTGGAGAAAAGAATAGATTTAGTTAGGCATCTCTATGTGACTACCCAGGACAAGTTTTAGGACAATCATTGTAATCTGTCTTAGAAATGGATTCCAGGCATGAAACCCTGCAATTAGAAGTTTCTCACTAAAAAAAACATGTTTGTTAAGTTTATTTTTAATTGGTTCTATCGGTAAAGGTAGTTGCTTTGGAAAATAGGGCTAAATGCCCCTATTCGGTCTCTTAGCCTCCAAAGGGAGCAGACATTATATTTACAGATCTGATAAAACCATTTTGGGGATTAGTATAAATTCCAAAGGGGTGTTTGAAATGATAAGTTGTTTTTTGTATGCGTGTGCGGGATTTTTTTTGTGTTAAGGCCACACCAGTATAAAAGGGCTACTAACCGAAGGAGTAGGTCTACAAAGGAGGTATAAGGTTTGATGCCCAAGACCAAAACCAATGCTTGAAAGAGGTGTTAGATGTTATTTGTTGGCCAAATAAAAAGTATTAAGGAGTAGGGATCACTGGTAAAATACTTTTGAACAATTGAAGCATTTTACTTATCTTGAGTAGGCCCATGACTAGTGAGTGCATGAGTAGTTTCATCGAAGGTGTAGAGTCCTTCTTTGTGGGACCCTTGTGAGTAGTTGAAGGTTCACTAGACTAACATTATTTGGGCTTGTTATTAGGAGTTTGGGTAGGCCTATGCATCAAGTGGTATCAGAGCGAAGGAGTGTCCTTTGGAAGAGAAGGAGAAGACAAGATGTCAGAAGAAGAAGGATCCCATGAGGCACCTTCCAAATGACTAATGCAGAGTTCAATGTCCTAGTGAAGAAGCAGATGGCAGAGAGAACATCAGTCAGGGTTGAGAATCATGCCTTGAGGAATGTGATGGACTAGTTGAAGGACAAAATGGAGAGGGGAAAGAGAGACTCCAGAGAAGAAGGCGAACTCAATTCTATTAGACTTATTATTATTCTGTATTGTGTGAGAACTTCTATAATCCCTTTCATAAACGGAAAAATGGTAACTATATTAAATGTTTTAAATATATTAACTTAATGAAGTTCAATACAAAAGCACTACTATTAAGAAACAAAAGATTTTATAAAATTCACAAAACACAAATTCTCAGTATGAAAGTATATATAAGTTAGATAAGCTATGAAAATTAAATACTAAGGAAGGACTCCCAATTTATATCATTTCGACTGCAATTAACATTAGAGACCGATTTTATTATTATTATTGATGTCATCAACAATATTATGCCATGGAATATTTGTGGATGTGATCAAGTCTGTAAAAAATCACTGAATATGTGACCCTGTTTTTTTTTCAATAGCCAAAAACATGTTACCTAGCGTACTTCTCTCTGTTGTCCAGAGCGGCGGTCATATGGACGGCGACAGATGGGACACAGATTTCGCAATTGAGTAGATCTAAGAATGCACAGGTAATGAAATACACGGTCGCACGGCAATTTCTTTATTTCCTCATTTACATCTCCAAAACGTTCAAGGCAAATTGCACAAATAATTTCAGGATCATTATTTCCCTCAAGACAAGGAGTGGGTAATCCAACAATTTCTGCGGCTTGTTCGCGTGTAATCGGTAATGGAACTGTACGGCATATACTTCTAAACGCACATTCCTTTGATGAGAATACCATTGATGAATAAACTGTGCATAACATGGATTGTCAATCTGATTGCGGGTCATAAGCAAAATAGGAGTGAAACATTTTCTCGGCGGTCGATTTCCCTATGTATCGTACCTCTCTGGGTTCGTTATGTCGACATAAATATAATTTATAATTGCTTCATCTGCAATGACCCCATCATTGCAAACATAAGTTTCGAATACTGTTGTGGCTCCCTCAGCATTTGTACTACAAACTTCAATGCGCCTCATTGCAGGAATATCATTTGTTACTGTCGACATCTGTGTTATTCGGTAAGAATTTCCAATGCTATCTGCAACAATGGTTTCAGTTGTCTGGCCTTCTGTCCCTCCTCTGTTCAGGATTACCTTCATCTGATCTCTCCATCGCTCTAAAGATAGAATTAGCTCTTACTGGATTTGAACTACAAGTCCTCGATAAATGAATCAATTGCTGTATACTTGTGCATTGATAGCGAGCACACTCTTATATGCATTACTCTCTCGGATTAACCCTAGGATTATGGACGTGCCCCTTGACATCTACGATTTTGATTACAAGAATGAACAGTTAGAATTTTCTTCTTAGATGATACATTCGAGTGTTTTCCTGTATTCTAATCAAATAGCTTTTAACGTTGAATAAAGCTAATAGTTTCAGCGACTAGTATGAGAGACGCTTTCTTGTTATTGGTGAAAGGTGAACACTGTATAGTTTAAATAGAGAACCTTTTGAATAATAGTAATTTACAAGTGATTTCTTATGGCTGCGGTTAAATTGGAATCAAAACTGCAAAAAGTTAAGCAGATTTAGTTGCGGTTTGATTTTTTAATTTTTTAGAAATATCAATAACATAAATTTTATAACTTATTTTTGGAACCAGTTTAATCGCGTTCGTTTATTATTGATAGGATTTGTCTTAAATAATATTAATTTTTAAAGAATTATTTATTTTACAAAATGATATTTTGATTTGGAGATTCTTTATTTTGTAGTTTATATTAGGTTAATATATAAGGAATTTAAGTTGTTTCTTCTATGGAGATTTCAATTTGAAAATTATTTAAATTTTAAATTTTAATAAATTTTTTAGTTATTTTAAGGGTGATTTCACTTTTTTTTAGATTTGTGTGGTATTTGGTTATATATAAGAACATCTATTTATCATTTTCATATTGTTAGAGATTATGGAAAAGTAGAATTATGTAAAATCTATGATAATTCTCTAGCAAATTTATAAAACCATCAATCATTTGAGATATTTCTACATGTTTACATCTTCTCTTTAATCATTGGTGTAGTATCTTAAATTTATCCACTAGGGTATTGAGTAAAGAAGAACAAATCTTATACTAACAAGATCGAAGATTTTGTAATTTGCATTCAAGATTTAGGTCAAAGAAGTTAGGCCATTGAGTCATTTTGATAACACTTCTTAGGTATCTAGTGAGTTTTTTCCTTCAAACTAGTAATTTTATATGATGTATGAAACTTATAATTTACATTAGAGAGTATCTAAGATGGTATAGAACATCAATTTGTCCTTTGGCTCAAATTATTCAAGTTGAACATAGTTGTAAAGCTAACTTTACCAACGTCACTATTATTAATAGTTTGCAATTCTTTTTGTTGTTGTGGAAAAGTTTTGGCAAGAGATAGACTCATATGCCTATTGTATGGTGTTTTAGGTCTCCCTGAAAACCTGATTTTTCCTTCAGAAAAATAAATAGACTCATATATATGACAAGGCGAATATATTTTTCTCTGAAAAAGTGGTGAATGGACTACAAAGATATTTTATATTGAATTAGTTCATTCATGTCCCTTTTAACTTAATTATGTCATGCAATGTTGGTCAATGTCTATAACTACTGTAATTATAGGGCTCCAGAAGTTGGCTCATATAGAAAATATTTGTTGGATTAACTATAGTAGATTCACATAGAAAGGTCAAATTTGTATAGTTGCAATGGGGTGTATACATGTGTAAACCATGTAATTATTGTGAAAGAATCATTTTGAGCTATACTAATGCAATGCTAGCATTCACCATATAAAATAGTTATTTAAGATGTTTTTGCCATACTATTCCTAGATTACTCAACCATTGTATGTTTTCTCCATATTGGAAATGGTGTTTTTACTTCTTATCATACACGTTTAACATTTTCTGTTATAATTTTATGATAATATTAATTTTTGGACATATTTTACTATTTTATATGTTTGAATTGATGCCTTAAGTAGTGCTAAATTAATATTTATTTTGTAAGCTATAATATTGTGTGTGCCAAAAATTATTTCTCTACTTATCTAGATCAAAAATTAAATACCTGGAAAGGGTGAATGTAACTAGCATAAACAGACAATAATCATTAAAAAGGAACTAAAATATAACATTAGACATTAAGGTCAATTTATATCAAGTGAGGAAAGAAATCCTTTTAAAGTAAAAAATGTGAGACTATTGGGGTTGAGTAGTTGTAGTTCAAGACATCATCACAAAAATTCACTATCTCAACTATATTCTGCTAGGTAATTCTTTCATAATGGAAAAGAAATAAGAAAGAACAATATAAACATAAAATATATTAATGGTTAAAAAAATAAAGATAAATGAATAAATAATTTATTTG
Source organism: Cryptomeria japonica (assembly GCF_030272615.1). Classification (NCBI taxonomy): domain Eukaryota; kingdom Viridiplantae; phylum Streptophyta; class Pinopsida; order Cupressales; family Cupressaceae; genus Cryptomeria; species Cryptomeria japonica. The sequence continues at coordinate 2,352 of NW_026729670.1, read as the reverse complement.
AAAATCACTAACTTTATAAATGGTTGTGTAAGGTGGCTGAAAATAAGGCCTCACTAATTAAGATAGTAAAACCAACAATTTCACATGATCAACCTTACATTTAAAAGGGAAGATCATTAAACCCTCAGATATAGCCACATTTCAATTAGGAAAAAGAGTTGAGATACGAATTGGATTTACTTGTTTACTATTTCATCTTGTAGAGATTTGAAATTGGTTTCTAATTGTAAATTTATAGGGTAAAACAATAGAGAACTTGATAAAAATAGTACAAGCAAAATGTTCAAAATTTCACATAGAGCCATACACAAAGATCTAAGAGAAGAAAGTGAATTAGAACTTGTAGTTGAAAATCCAAGCCAAATTATCAGGACCAAGAGGGTAGGGCAACTTGGTCTTGCAACTTTCAAGAAGATAAGTAAGATGTTTTGTAGATGATGGAGATGAACAAAAATTCATTGTTAGAATATCAAGAACAAATTTTAATACAAAGGTGGTGGGGCTACCTAGTCCTTCACTTTTCATTTGTGTAATATTTGAACCTCGTTTGTTATCTATTCTATTGTAATATTCAATCACAACACTCAAATCAATTTCCTGATTGAAGTTTGTTTTTAATCTTCATGTCAAGTGTTTGGGATGTCATGTAGAATGTCTTAATAGAAGCTTGATCATGGATGCCATCTTGAATGCTTGATGGTTGCTTGAAATTCTCACTTGAATTGATTTTTTTATAGTATAACTAAGAGAGAACCATCCATCTTAGACTTCAAATGAGAGGGGCTGGCCTCCTTTGATATTTAAGCATCCAAAATTTATTTGAATTTATGAATTAGGATGACATGAGACCTAAATTCTCACCCAATCAAAGTGACCAGTGATGGACCAAAATTAGGTCTTGATTAGGAGGACAAGGGTAGTGGGTGTGCCCTAATTTTGAGTTTAGGACCATGGACCCTCCTACACCTTGGTCTTATTAATCACGACTTAGATTTTAAATAGAGTCAAAAGGTAGTTGAAAAAGTAGATTTCAAGAATGTGTGAGTAGAAGCAAAGTAGACATCAGAAATTGAATGACAAAATTATATGTGGATACAATTTATGATTCTATATTTATCTACCACCTAAGTAATAGTATGAGACTACACCCATATGCATAGTAAAGTACAAAGTCACATTGAAATGTTTGCACCAAGATACCAAATAGATAATACACACAAATCCCCTAGGGACTTTACGATTTTAGTACTCTATTATTGAGATAAAAAGGGATACCACATGAATGGGAAAGAGTGGGACTATACTAGCCTGGTAATATTTGTGCTTACTATGAGTCATGAAAATTAATATTTTGAAATTCCAAATGAAAAAGAAAAAGGTTCAATTTTCAAAGTAATTTGAATATTGAATTGAATTTAATTCACATCATTGGTATGTGCATAAAGTGTAACATTGAGTGGAATGCATGCCCCCACATTAAAGCAACTATAATATGCCTTATTAGGATCAATTTCTTTAAGGTATCTTGCATCCAAAAGACAAACGCATTACCACAATCAACTTTCCCCAAGAAAGGACAATCAAAGGATAATGGTCACAAAACATATAGGAAAAGTCACATAAGGGATCTACTAACCCAAAGTTCAGTTTTGCACATGTGATAAATAATATATATAGAAGATAATTGTACTGAATTAATCTCATCCCCCAAATATATTGAAACTATTAATACAATGGAAGAAGAGATCATGAAATATAAAATAAATGTCTTTTTTAGTCAATGTGGAAGAGACTAGAATGAAGATCTCAACACTTTGCATCATCCCGAAGTAGACAACACAAAGGCACATTTACAAACAATAGAACATGTACATCATAACATAGATATGACATATAGAATATTTGAGATACAAATAAAGGAATGTCATAATGGATTTTACCTTTTTATTAACTTAGATAATAGAGTAAAGAGGGTAATCCAAAGAGAACCTAACATTTAATACAACAATATAACAATTAGCATATAAATAGGGAAGCACATTATAAACACGCAAACACATAAAAGAGAATCCACATCACAATAAAGCTAATCAAGAAAATCATCCACCTCTCATTATTTCTTAACGTCATCTAAGGATGGTGGAGAAGATGAAAGAGGAGCCACAACAAGCATCGTAGATGAAGCTACTGAAATTTCCAAACAAGGATCCTACTCTAATGATGAATCACTTTGTTTGTCACTAGGTGCTAGGATTAATGATTTTAAAAAATGTGAAGATAAATAAGGATTAATCTCAACAAGATCATGCATATCATCAGAATCATTAGTATCATCATTGTTAGCATGAACTA